>NW_027526407.1:123245933-123258076 GCF_048455015.1 Haemaphysalis longicornis
TTGATTGCACTCTTAATATTTATTTATTTACAAGAACCTTACAGGCCCCCGCAGGGGCATAGCGTAAGGGGAGGCAAAAAACAGTAAAAGCAAGACAAGAGCAAGTAAGCATAATATGTACAAGGGGAGGCTAACCTTGCATTGCGAACACAAGGCACAAAAAAATTCCCCCGCATTTCGCCGAGGGGGAGAATGTGAAAGTGCGAATGCACGGTTGTCGGCCCGCTTGCGGCGCTTGCGCTCGGCCCCCGCAGCCCACCGCCTCGCCGCCTTCTCTTCCATCTCTTCCATCGGGTTTGTAGTATCACGTGTACACCACGCAGTTATCAAGCCGCTATAACGCCGCTGAGTCGCCAACGCACGCCGCTGACGACGTAGTTTGAATGCGTTAAAGATATAAGGCGCGTCACTAACACTGGTATCAGCGTCGCGTCCGTGGCTTGGTCGGTAGAGCGTCGCGCTGCGGCCGCAAAGTCCTCGGATCAAAACCTGGCGCCGGATGCTGTTTCTTTTTTAAATATAGAGGAGCACTGCGGACGCCGCCGCCGCCGCCGCCGCCGCCGCCGGCGGTGGATGGTTTGGGGTCGCTTATAAAGTGCATTCGCACTTAAAACACGACGACACAATATACTGCAAAGGCGAAACTATAGATTATAAGGCGCAGTGCATACACCGTACAACTTAACAAAATACTTCACAAAAATACGCCAGCAACAACAAGAGGGTGAACAATTTAAGGAAGCAAACCTAGGAAATGACTGGTTACACGGTGGCGGAAGGAGGCATGGTTTGATATGGAAACGATATTATCGGGCAAATCGTTCCACAGACAGATGGCACGTGGAAGCGCCGAACTATTGAAAGTTAATGTACGACCGAAAATGCGCGAGTAACTGAGATTGTTATGCAAACGTTTTGACATGCGCCATGGTCTTTCAAGAGGAAGGGGCGACAGCCTATTACCATAAATGTACTTGTGAAACAAGCACAGAAGTGCAATGGAACTTCGTGTATCAAGTAAGGGGATGTCATTATCATGTTTACTTTGGGTGACGCTATGAGAATTATCATAATCGGAAGAAATAAAGCATGCTGCTCTATTTTGCACGGGTTCAAGCATATTGTTAAGATATTTTTGGTGAGGGGACCATACAGGGATATCAAATTCCAGTTGAGGACGGACAAAAGTAACGTAGGCCAGCTTTTGTACGCCATTAGGGGCATTTTTTAAGTTTCTTCGTAAATAACCTAACGATCGCGAGGCCTTGGCACAAATGGCGGTGATGTGGGAAGCCCATGACAGTTTAGAAGTGAACTCCGAGGTATTTATATGAAGTTGCTTCAGAGACGGGAGAGCTGTTTAAAGAGTATGTGAACTCATAATTGGCATGCTTGCTGCTGAAAGAGATAAATTTACATTTATATTCGTTAAGGTGCATTTGCCAGGTCTTGCACCAACTAGAAACAGTTAAGAGGTCATTTTGAAGAGCGATGTGGTCGTTAGTATGGGCAATGTTACGATATAGTTTCCAATCGTCAGCAACAAGACGAATTGAAGATGCAATGTTTGTAGGCAGATCATTGATGAATATTATCATTAATGATTGATGAATGAATGATTTGAGGAAGGGTGCCAGGTTTCAAACACAACTCGAATTCGGCAGGAGATTGCGCTGGGAACACATAATGGAGGCCGCCTGGGTGAGCGGTATTCTTCCTCGTAGGAAGTGCTATCTCAGAAGATGTGAACGACGCTCATCGGTACAGTTTTATCATAACTAAATGGGCTTCGGTAGGCGCGGGGTTGTAGGAATTCCCAACAAAAGCCGACGGCTAACCTTTGCGCTTTTTACTGGCACATGTTCTCTTTTTGCATTCATGATATATGACACCGGCTCCTACGAGAGACGCGTAGTTGCCGAAGGTGTCAACAGATGGCGACCGCTAAGCGAACGCGGGAAAACTCAAATGAATTTTACGTCCAAAAGGGTGCAGATTAAAAAATCTCGCTGGCCTTCTTATCCGCATGTTAGGACAAAATCCTGAAAGTAGGTTTTGGGAAATTGAATGGGCAGCTTTTTCTAGAAAAAAAAACGAATAGCAGATGTCAACCGGCTGGGTGGTTTTTACAAATGTGTAGAAACACAGTGGTTACCCGAAATCCCGCTTGCCTCTCTTGAGAGGGTGTCAAAAAAAATGTTGTCTGCCAGCGTTTAGATACGTGAGTAATTTTTCTATCTCAACAAAAACCAGTTTGATATCTCAAATGGCGGGCGGTAAAACGAGTAATATCTGAAAAACTATTTTATCACTTTTTACTGCCTCCATGGTGGAATTTTTAAAATTTGGAGAAATATTGACCTCCAACACCGTAATCAGAATGTGCACTTCCAATCTGGAACCGTTTGAAAGAGCAGTTTGGCTAGACGTGTGCATAACCTGTTAGGGCTTTTTGGGTCATCAGTCTTGTAATTTGTAAAAAACAATTTGGCCCTTTTTGAGGCGTCGCAGGGCAAAATCTTTAAAAACGATTCTGTGCATTTGTATGCGTAACATATTCTAGCAAAAATCAGTTGGATAACTGAATCAGTGAAAGATTTATTTGAGAATCTTAAGGAACACCAACTTAGTTCCAGAATGCGGGATCACCTCGCTGGTGTAGGTTAGGGCGAGCTCGAAAAACTACTTTTTAGATATTCTTAAGGGCTACTTATATCAGCAAAAAGCGCTTCGATATGTGAACGGGTGACCGAGAAAATCAGAAATTCCCGAAACCACGATTTCGCCCTTTCCCTCGGTTAGGAGTGCAATTTCTGAAAAACACGCATTTGTGAGAACCTATTCAATGACTCAAATAAACGCGTGAAATTTCAAGTCTCTATATCTAACAGTTTTGGCTGGGCGTTTATGAGTCAGTCAGTCAGTCAGTCAGTCAGTCAGTAAGTCAGTCGGGTACTTCTTTTTATAGGTATAAATTAGGTGGCGTTTTTCTCGGGATACAAGAGGTATCTGAGGAGGCTTCAAGTTTTCGCGAGGCCCATGCCGTCGCCCGTGCTGTGCCTGTTTGGTGCGGCAGCTCGTTCCTGTATTCCACAAGTTTTCTATTCGGGATGCGCCAATCATATACGTAAAGTACAATGAGGTTCTTTTTTTGCCGCGTCTGCATACCCCGATTCTCCCCCTAAATTTGTAGATTTTTCGCGTCACCCGGTTTGCGTTCGCCGTTACCCCAGATTTTTTTCGTGGCTTCCTCAGCTGATTTCGTGTAACAGCTTGACCCACAGCTCAATGCTGCTGATCTATTTGGTATCGCCTTCATGCAATTCGCGTTTGGCCGCTTTCATCTTCCGGATTTCGTCCCATTCCGTGATCCTAATTCGTTTGCCACTTTGGGTTTGTGCGGGCTTTCCAATTTGAAACAAATATGGAGTGCCAGTACGAGTAGCCAATGAGTAGCCAAAATTAAGTGCTCATTGTGCAAGTTTTATTCCAAGTTAAGCCAGTCAGATTCGATTTTTACGTTCTTCCCGATTGTCAGATCCGGCATGGTGGCGACGGTCACGTTCGTAGCCGTCGTTGTGGTGTGGATTGGGTCGGTAGCGAGGATGAGACCGTTCTGGTGGGCGTACAGCGATAGGGGCCTTCCCGTGACCCTCATCCGCCTGTATCCCCCTGGCCGGATGTTACGGGTGGAATCACCCACCATCACTTGACTGTACCTTATGGATACGTCTAGTTGTAATAAAAACAGCTTCACGAATATGTGGTTCACACGCTGGTTCCTATATGCGCTACTCACAAGCAGGCTACCTGCGCTGGTGTTTGCGTGGAAATAATTTTCAGAAGGGCGGCAAGTTGGCCTTCCCAAGGGTCGCTACTACAGATTTGTTGGTATCGTCGCTCGAAATGAATTCGTCTGCTTCTCAGAACGATGTGTGTCCCGACGGTCTAGCCGTGCACCAGATTTCCTGCAGGCAGATAACGCAAAGCTGTTATCCCGTTACCGTGGTGGCTCCGAACTGTTTCAGGCTCATTGATAACCGCAAAACTTACGAGAGTTCAATTGTTAGATAACGTAGTTGGTGTTTCTACGGGACATGGCCATTCCAGTGTGCTATTTCGAAATGCTGCTCTTGCTCTCTATGGTGGTAAGTCGGGAGAAATACTTCGGGACCCTATTTGGGCCGCCTCCCTGCCGATATTCTGCTCGATGATGTGGACGCTTTTTCGAGCGCAGCTAGCCTCATACACAGCCCAATTATCTTCGCACTAATGTTTTCAGCAAACTTTGTAAACAGGCTTTTCCGGTTAATACTGGGAGTCTTTATTCTGTGGCCGATTTTCTTCTCACAGTTAACATCCACTACAGTGTCTTCACCTTGCTATTTTTTCCATCTTTTTTCTTTCGCTTTTGTTGTCTGCAAACTTGCACTTCGACGGAGAAAACTTTAAATCTTCCATCTCATCATCACACGTCTCAATGAAAACCAGAACTTGTTGAAGCGCTTCGTTTGCGATGGTGAGTTAAATAAATTTTAGATGTATAGCGCCACGTTTCCGCGATTAGTGGAGCATGGTAGGCGAGACTTGTTTTTCCAGTAATACAAGTCAACGAAGGCAGCATCTCCTGTCTCCCTTTTTATTATTTAGGTCAAATTATCTCGTTTCTTAACAATCGGTTTTCGGCGGCTACCAATTCAAAAATCTGCGTTAATTAGTTACAGCGTCTTCGAAATAAACTTGCCGCGGTATCTCCTGCTTTTCTTTCTAAGTAGAGTTCTTCAGAGCTGGTTGGTGGGATACCACGCAGGAGTAGCTCTCCAAGTTTTAAAGACGATGGTCTTTCTTGGGCTACTTCAACAACAGAAATTTTAGTCTGTGTGTCTCTCTGTCTGTGATTCGATTCAGCCACCCGGCCAAAGTGATATAAATATTTCGCAATAGTCTTATACATTCCCAGCCAAATGTTAACGTGTAATTCAGGTTTATATGTTCATACTTGTCAACATTGTTGAACAAGAACAAGATATTACGGAAATATATTACAGGAAATTACGACACAAGCGATATTTGCAGTGTTCTTTTATTAAATTATTCATGGATGCTTGGTTTTCCGATGGCAAATGATATTCTACATCAACTGCAGAATACCGCCGCCTGCTGTTGCCCGCGCCACCTCCTGGCGGCATATGAAGAATCACGCGGCAACAGCAACGAAAGGTTCCACTGCATAGGTTCCACGTTCTGCTTGGAACGAACGTGGAGCACGGCTACAGTGAACTTGAATATTTGGGTATGGCAAAAAGCGGCCGCCTCCGAGCGAGGCACTTATTGTCAACCCCACGCGGTGGCGCTCAATAGCCCCGCCCGAGCACTTTTTCGCCACCTGAAGTGGCGGGCAGGTGTGCGTCGGCTCAGTCTCCGAAAAGCGACAGTTATTTTTTCGTCTAAAAACAGTACAGAATGCTATTATTGTACCAAGCTTTTTATGGGAAAGGTACCTACGTCGTGTGTTTACTATTTGCTTATTTTTTTATCACGTTTGGCCAAACGAGCAGACCACACGTGCTGTGGTTTAGCCATCAAGGCTAGCGGGCGGGTACTATTTTCTTCGTTATTTGGCGATTTTCTATCGTGTTTGTTACCGAGCAAACCGCGTCGTGCGTACGCAAACATTTACGTTCTCTTTTTCTAAAGTTTACCCGCGCAGAACACATGACAGATGTCTGAAAACCTCAGTCAAGTCAACAAAAAGCGTCCAAATAGAGGATTCCTCACCTCAATTCTGTGAAAAGCACCAAACCACTCGGCATCATTTTACTGCGTGACCATTTTAAAACTGCACCCTTTTTTGCACACTGAACACCCATAAACATAAAATAGTTACACATTATTTACGTTTATGTATTTACACCCACGTTACAAACAAAGAACCAACAACATTTAAAAATGTGGTTCCTGCTAGGCTCACCTCACAATTTCACAAACCAAGATCATGTGCGGCGGCTACCTTGTTTCGATTTCCTATAAGGATGACGTGCAGCGACTCAACAGCGGGAAGACAATGCCATTGTGTCATCTGTTTACTGTAGGTGTTCGCTTTCCGAAGTGTAAATATTTACCAGTTTGACTGACTGAATGACTGACTGACTGTCTGTACGGTTTAACTCGCCGACGCAACGCAGGCGATGAGGCCTGCCATAGTGGAGGCCTCCGGATTAATTTTCGCAAACTGGGGATCTTTTACGTGCGCCGAAATCTCGTACACAGGGGTGTTTTTGCTTTTCGCCTCCACCAGAAAAGCGGCCGCGGTGGCTGCCGCGCGTACCAAAGGTGCGGAGACGATAGGAACACGAAGGAAGAAGCATAACCGAAACCACACGTGAGTGTTAAAATGCAAGTGCGAAAGAAAAACTCGGTGCGCTTGAAGCAAGAACAGGTACGGGGAAAAATAATCAGTGCCACACGAAAGCGACCAGTCGGGGGAGGGCGCGAGCAACGCCGAACGGGTCCCGGTAATGCGCGCATACGTCGCGCGTGGGAGAATACACACAAGAGACACAAAACAACAGCGAACGAAAGTGAAAATATAACGCAACCCGCAGCGTTCGCTGTGAACTGTATTCGAGGGGCACCAGTTTTATTTTAGTGGAAATTCATCGCTGGTGTGGCTAATGGGCATTGCAATGGCTTTGCGAATGCTATTAGCAATAGCAAGGCTTTTATGGGAAACGTACAGCTATGTAGTGCGCATTTACTGTTCATTTTCTCGAACCCAGTTGGCCAACCGAGCAGACCGCGTGTGTCGTGCTTTAGTGATCGAGGCTAGCGTGTGGATACTTTGTTTGCAGTTTCTGTCATGCGTGTCGGCCGAGGAAACAGCATGGTGCGTATTTTTTATTATTGTTTTTTTTTTAATTTGATGCACGCTAGAGCACTGCACAGGTCGCAGTTCCCAGGCCAGGCCCGAACCCGACAAAGTTTTAGATGCAACGCATCTCTTTAACTCGCCTGGTCCCGCGTTGTCGCCGCGTAGTCCGCATCCCTCCCCCATTCTCCTCGCCGCGGCAGCTGCGCGCTCCGCCGCTCTCACCGCAGCGCCATCTGTGCGTCAGCGCGGTCAGCGCGGAGCTTGCGCTCGGTTAAACAATTTAAACCATCTTCCCGCAAGGGGAACCATGGGGTAGATGCGACGCATCGGGGGTGAACATGCTGCGTAAATAGGATACACAACAACAGCAATCCACACGCTGACATCGCTAACATAACGGAAACGCAACGGCAACCTCCGATGCGTCGCATCTACCCCATGGTTCCCCTCACGGGAAGATGGTGTAAATTTTTTAAATATAAGCCCGCCCCCCCCCTAACCGAAAAGATTTAATAAAATAAATCTGAAACTGTCGGACTGTTTTGAAATATCAGCCCCCGTACCACATGAGTCCGAAAACATTTGGTGTTTTGAACATGACAACTTAACCTAGAGCAAGTATATTGGATTTCCAATTTTAAAAACTTTGACCGAGCTAAATATATTACGGACGCAGAAAAACAATTTTGGGAATATCAGCGAAATATATTTTCATCGAAGCTGCAGTGACTTCGCACTTCAATTTTTTTTTCAATTAACGCCATTCAATGAGCAAGCTTGTTGGTATAAACAATGAAGAATTTTCGTGCACGACTGCCGGACTTCAGACACTGCGTGCAAGTGCCCAGGCGAGCACGGACGAAAAAAAATTTTTGAAGGCCCAGCCCCGCCCGGGCAAGGGAAAATGCGTGCCACCTAGCCCATGCACTTGCAGTGCACTGATCCACACAACACACAAGATATGTTTTAAATGCGAATGCATTTCTTAGTCAAGCCATGTCAGGTGCCGTGCGGCGTCCACGCGCCCGGAGGTGTTATCTCTCCGCTCTCACCCCCTCTCCCATAGCAACAGCTGCGAGCCCTAGCAGCCCTAGCAACCGGAGAAGGTGGTGCGGGCGGATCAGCAGGCGAGTGAGTGGAGAGGAAAAGCGCGCTCGGGCGTGTGAAGGCGCTCGCCGGAGCTCCCGCGTGTGTGGGAGAGTGTAGGCGCGGGTAGGCGCGGTGCTTCGGTGCTTCTCCTCTCGACGCTCGCCCCACTCTCCCGTTCGCTCGGTCGCAAGTATACCGAACGCAAGCGCTTGAAGCGAGCTGCCGACGCCGAACTCCGTGCTCGGGAAGCCGCTGCAAAACGCCAACGCCGAGCCGAAGACCCCGAAATACGTGTTCGACATGTGCATTTGCATTTCCTCACAATTCCCTTCGCGGAGGTGGGGTGAATTTTTTAATAACTTCACTCGAGCGAAATAAGGGTTGCGTCATGGGCACGTTGGTACCCCCTTGTTAAATAAAATGATTGCGCTAAAAAGGGGGACATGGACGGAGTGAGGACAGACTCACACGCAACGAACTTCCAACTACTTTTAGTTGCCACTGTGTCAACTTTTTACACTTTGCAAAAGACGTCACGCATGCGCAAGCAAAAAGATAGAATAAACCTTCGGTGATGCGGCGGCCAAGAAAACCAATTCCTTTTCAGTAAGAGCCAGCGAAGGCGTGCTAACACGCTTACCACCGAGTCTTGCTATCGCATAAGCATCAGTGATTTCTCGCAAAAGTTGCGGACGACCACGAGATAAAATTGCACACTTCTAAAGATAGGCTTACAGCCGCATCTCAAACAATGTGCCGCTAAGAAACCACCTGTGCCAGATTTTTTATTATTGAAGCTCAAGCGTAAGCGATCATTCAGGCAACGCCCGGTCTGCGCAATGTACTCCCTCTTACATTTGAACGGGAGGCTGTACACTAGTCGGCTATCGGCATAGTGCCGTCTATGCTGCTCTTGCAATTGCACACACAACACTGTCATTTGCAGCGGCTTAAGAAACATCAAAACGGAGCGTGAATCACTCAACAGCAGCAAAACAAAACGCGCGCCGCCTCGGGATCTCCTCTGGTGGGGCACACCAGCGCCGCCCGCGGAGGTTAACAAGTTCAGATTCAAGGGCGCTGTCGAGAGAAGGCGCCACCTTGTTCACTACCCAAGTATTCTAGCCTACTATAGCATGGCCATGCGGTTCATTAAAGCTTGAAGTCGGCCGCCTCGATTCATGCGCGTCTTCGACGTACTGCAGCACTGGCATCGAGGAATTCGGCCTGTAGGAGTGGAACGCGGTAAATTCGAATCGCCTTGATCAGACCTTTAGTGTGTTTACGTTGGGATGTGCGCGACGGTACAGGAACAGCATGAGAAATGAGCGGAAAAGCAAAAGGGGGCATTTCCTTGGCGAATGCATACAAAGACTATCGTCGTTTGACGACATTTTCCACGAAAGGAGCAGATACACAGTCACTTTTTTTGACGGCTTTGCTTCCGGCCACTCTAGAACGCGGGTAAGGATTGTTCCTGTTGGTGTTGGATGGTGGGGCGGCGGTACGGAGAGTCGGACGGGGAACGACGTTGGTATGCTTCAAACAATCGCCGCTGCCATCAGCTACGTCGCGCTGCTCTTTATCTCCTACGGACGCATGAGAAGGACGTCTTCGAGACGAACCGGATCAGTTTCTCCTTGCTTCGTCAGTAAAGTACTCTCAATTTTTTACGCGACTAGTTTTTCAGCAGTACTTTTTTCCGCGGTTGCTTGAGGGCTCCTTTTAGGGAAGTGCCCCTTGTGACGTTATTTTGGCCCCGGATGTTGTCTGGTTGCTTTGCTGCTGCCGCAGCTCCTTTTCCCAGTGGCGCTGCATCAGCAAGAAGGGTGAACTGAATCGTAGGTTGCGCTAGATTCTGCCAGTCGGGTTGTCCTTCCCGCACAAGAAGCACTTGGGGTCGCAGGAGTAATCTCTCTGGGTTTGGAGCTGGTCATACATAAGTGTTGTCGCCTACTCGCTGCTCGTGTCCCACAATTCCATATTTTATGCAGTGCATATCTTTACTCACCCCCCTGCAGTAAATATATTGCTGTGCCTCGTTATCTTAAAAATATTGTGGCGGACTTGTATTTTCCCTTTCGCGTTCTTTGAAGAATAGTTAAATTTTTTTTAATATGAAGCTCTTGGTGATGTGGCTGGCCGTGCCATTATTCCTAATCCCATAGATAACGGCCTGGAACGTAATTTAGTTAACGTCCCGTAAGCCATGATTTTGTAGATGCCGTGATGAGGAGCTCTTTGGTGGCGCTGTATCTATGAGAGTGCTCATTTCGACGATGTTCTTCTTGGGGTTGACGAGAAGGACATCCTTTGTGCGCTTCTTGTTAAGTATGGGTCATCGCTTGCAAGACATCATCGTGGAGCTTCGCGTTCCTGATCTTCAAAACGTCAAGGACAGACGTCAGATGCTTCACAATGGATACCTTCACTCGGCAATTTCGGCTGACTAGGTAGCTGCTCATTCCTGCTAACTTGTAAATGTTTGGACGAATTGGGGTTGGACGACCGGGCGCAGGCGTCAGGCAGCCTCTTAGGGGGCTCTTGCACTAGGTGTAGCCGAGCCAGGACCGCATCGCTAAGTTGGCGGTGGCTCGTGAGCCACCCGCTTCGCTCATGCATTTGTAGGGTGAACTGCGCTGACCCTGAAACTCAAGGGATTTTATTGCACCGTCCGAAGGGAAAGGTGGACAGCTGGGTGCACTACAGAAGCCAGATGCTGTAACCGCCACTGCCACCACCGCCACCGCCTCTGCTGCTTCTGCTGCGACACTACTCCAGGGGATGCCGCTCCCTCGATTAGGGTAGGCAGAAGCGGTACAGTGGGTGTGAAATATAAAGCAATAAATCACAGCCGGTGCTCCACATGTCAAATATTTTAAGTACAACGGGATCGATGTCCTTCGGAAGCACGATGGAGGGTCAGTTGTCAAGACAGTATCTGGGTATTCGGCAAAAATAAGCGAATTGCCGCAGATCAAGCGAGCCACATCAGCTCCTGGCAAAACTGTAGGGGAAGCCCCATTTGGTATTAGTTGTTTGCAGCCTTCGTGAGACAAGGCCACAAAACAAGCAGCATGATACCCAGGAGAGGGCAACAAGAGGCAGTTGGACTCGGACACGCACCCGACACCTCAAATGCACATGTCTCTATCTTCGCCGGGCTACTGCCAGGCGGTGGAATTTGTATATTAAACAGCACGTTCCGCGTTTGTGTACACTTGGCTTTCCGGCCGTGCGTTTTTGTGTTCGGACATTACCATTGAGAAGAAGAAGCTTGGCTTTAAATAGATCGTGTATTGGGTCACGTAAAGTGCAAGGATAATATATATATATAAATCAGAGATTACAAGATTTACACTTAGTGAATTACTGTCAGTGAAATGCGTCGGTGAAAGGAATTCCACAAACGTTCGTTTCTTTGTGTCCCATTACAACTAATAACTACAGTTGCTATCTGGGCCCTTCTTCATGTGTTTCCAGAATGAAGACTTCTTGTAAGTTGTCCGCCTAAGAGAAACAGAAAACGACAAAACTTTAATTACTTCAAAATATTATTACTCAGTGCAGAACGAGGAAAGTCATCGTAAAAATACATTGTTGCTTACGAAAGCAAGCAAACTTTGCGCATGTAGAGGGACGTCTAGAGACAACACGAGCATTTGGATAAATATCTATACAAGTAACAGCAGAAAGCAATTGGTAAAAGTGATCTTCAAAAAGTAAATGAATTCATGCAGCTACGTCTTCATAACTCCCCTTTCTTCGTGACTAACGTAGTCAATCAACATTGATGCACACCAGTTTTAATGACGTAATATGCTTCAGTACACACCTTTCTAATTAAACAATTACTGCACCGACATCTTAGGTCACCTAGGAAATAAAATGCATGTGCAAGCGCCGTTTATTGGTTTGATTTGAGTGGGAGAGCTCACTTGGTGATGCAACTAAAATTTATTTGGGCAACATCTTCATATGTTCTATTACTAGCTCTGTACAGTATAAAGCGTTCAGTTATCTAATGAGGCCGTTTGTCACCTACACCAAAACCAAAACTCAGTTCTTGCAAATGTTTGGGGAAATGGCCTTTTAAACGTATTAACATTCTGAAGAAAGGACGCTGAGTTGGTCGTCGCAGTAGCTTTCGGTCGCCTAAAATTAGGCATTCAAGTAAATTTGT
>NW_027526407.1:123258099-123468790 GCF_048455015.1 Haemaphysalis longicornis
TTAGGCTATGCCGCTGTAGCACGAAACATGGTTAAGAGAGACAGAGAGAACGCAGTTTAATGGCGCTGACGAGGTCTGTCCAGCAGATAGCATAACATGCTACGTAAGGTGTTAATGACACAAATGAAAAAAAAAAAAAACAAAAAAACGACGTCTGTAGTCAGAGCTCAGTAGTTCAAGGTAAAAATAAAAGAAGTGGTAAAACACACTAGACAAAAATTTTAACGCACTGTGGAAATGTTCACTTTCAATTTTAGCATAGTTCAGGCAACCGCGGAGCGGCTACAAGTGGTCATGAGATCACTGGGTCAGGGTAAAAATAAAGGAAGTGGTAAACACGCAATGGCTAAAGGTTCACTTTGAATTTGAGCACAGTTCAGAAAACCGCGGAGCGATGTCATTCGATCAAGGTACGTTGACAGGCAACCTAGCAGTCACGGCGATCACAGCCCCGAAATGTTCACTGGGACACCACTAAGGGTTTGAGAGCGAAAAGGTAACGGTCACGGTCCTGTAGCACATGTCGAATCAATACTCGGCAATTGTAAAGTCTGTAAACAAGGCCTGAACTGCGAAGGAAGCTTAGGAAGGCCCTCGTCGCACGTGAAGCCATCTTTGCGCATGACCACGGCCCAAGCACATCATTCAACGTAGGACACGATGTGGGTAGCCGGCCCAAAGTCACTGTCAAGGAGTATTCGGGACAGTTACAGTCTGGACAGAAGGGTGAGCTGGTCTGCTGAACGTTGAAACGAAAAAGGCGAGTGTAGGCGACGTTCAGGCGTATGCTGGGTATTACGGCTGCGTCGTGTTTGGTGAGATTAAAGGGCAATTTTAAAGTACATCTTGCGTCGACAGAATAGAGCGTGGTATAGCGTAGGACAGTTGAAAGTTGGGCGAGTTGGTACGTGTTCATACGTTTTCACAGCGCGAAGGACGGGACAGACAGAAAGTTCAACCGCTGGACAGGCGCTGACTCTCAACTATCTGGCGAGACCCCCGGTCATCATGCCGCGTTGCGCCATTGCCGTGGGTGAAAGAGTCTGGTGGCATGTCCTGCCGCAGGCGGCTGCGAGTTGAGCGTCCATCGTGGCTGTGGAAGGCACCATGTCAAGTCGTGTTCCTTGGTGGTGCCGGGCACCTACCGGTAAAATAGGTACAAGCGACTCCCCGGCCTGGCACTCGGCCCTTGTGAGGAACTACAACGCTGGGGAAGTTCACCCGGCTTGCACGGGAAATCGCCCCTATGGAAAGGGGTGGTTGCGAAAATGCAGGAACTTTTCTTTTAGTTGAGAGTCAGCGCCTGTCCAGTGGTTGATCTTTCTCTCTGTCCCGTCCTTCGCGCTGTGATTGAGTATGAAAACGTGGTAGAGCGACGTGAAGGATCCACCCATATTGAAACCTGTACCTGCCGCGCAACACGACACGCAACTGCGGCCGCATCCTTCCTAGAGAACGGTATTGCCGCAGTGGGCACTTGGCAATTGTGAGCTTGAAAAGCTGCAGCGTCTGCTGTTGAATTACCCGATACCCCGCAATGTGACGGTATCCACTGTAGTTCGACGAAATGGCAAGCACTGACGGCTTGGTGATGTAAAAACCGAATGTCTCAGACTAGCTGGTCAGTAGTAAAAGACTGAAGGCATTTAAGGGCCGCGCGGGAATGCGTAAAGATAGCCCATTGGCTGGGTGAATGCGTGGTGATGTATTAAATAGCAGCACGGACGGCGGCGAGCTCAGTCACTGTTGATGACGTCCTGTGACGGAGTTTTTTGGTTATCGTAGTAGACGCCGCAGGTATCCAAACACCAATCCTGGAAGATCCTTCTGTCACTGAGCCATCAGTGTATACATGTTTATGGCCAATGTATTTGCTGTCTAGAAGTTGTAGAGTGTAAAACGTAAGAGATGGAGCGGTAACCTTTGCTCTTCACGTCACTCCTGGCACGGCTGTTGGAATAATTATGGGTGGGAGCAACCATAGAGGTTACGATAGGAGAGATGGGATCTCGTAATGTTGCGGTAAAAGGTTCTGCAGATCTGAAGCAGAAGTATCAGCCAATGGATGGTGATGTTGCCTCGTGACAAAACGCAAACATGCCCGAAGCAGTACCCGTTTCCGCAGCGCTAGCGGCGTCAATCGTCTACATTCGATGATAGTTCCCAGGGTGAATATTGTTTTTGGGACGCCGATACACACCCGGAGTATACGCGCCTTCATGCTTTCCTAAGCCTTGAGATTTCCTGCTGAGAGGAGAAACAACACAGGAAGGCTGTAGCGTAAAAGACCTTCGCAGCGAGTTTCGTATAGACGAAGAATGGAGTAAACTGTGCTGCCACCGCTGTTGCCGGAAAGCATTCGGAAGATGTTGAAAAAGGACGAGAACGTTTCTTTCAAACTGCGAATAAGGGGCGTCCATGTCAGTCGAATGTGACGCCGGGAAATTTATGATTTGTGACACAAGATATTGGTATCCTCATTGCCGTGAGCTCGTATCGTTTGACATCACGTTTCGTAAAAGCGATGGCTGCTGATTGTGTGGCCGAGATTTGGAGTCCAAGAACTGCGAGGAATTCTGAGATAGAATCCATTCCCCGATGAAGCCTCGCACGAAGCACACGCCTTTTTCGGCCGGAGCACCATATGCAAATATCATCGGCATATAAGAAAATCGCGATATGATGTGCAAACAGTTTTCATGCCGATGAGGGAAATATTAAAAAGCGCTCGGCTGAGTACACCTTCTTGTGTAACGCCACGAGTTACAGTGTGCTTCGATGTGTCGCCATCAGAGGTGGTCATGAAGATGCTTCTGTCGCTAAGGTAATTCGACAGCCAATCTTACAACCCACCACGAATACCCAATGAGTGCATTTGAAAGCGGATAACGTTATGCGTGAGAGAGTCATACGCAGCCCTGAATCCAAAAACACCCCTATAACGGTGTTACGGAGTGCTTTTTCGCGCTTGACGCAATTAGCATGGGCGATTACACTGTCGATGCTGCTCCTGCCTTTGCTGAAACCGGACATTTGTGGCTGGTAAATATTTCTAGCACTTTGATCCCAACCTAGCCGAAACAGCACCATTTTTTCCATCAGCTTGCCTACGCAGCTCAAAAGCGCAATGGGTCGATACGATTGAATGTCGGGGGGATCTTTTCCTGGTTTTAATATAGGCACGATGCGAGCAGTCTTCCAGCGCGGCTGCAGACGACCGGTCCTCCAGGATTGGTGGAAAATGTTCAGGAGAAATCTCTCCCCTCTTCTCCCAGATGGGTCAGAGCACTATACGTTATGCCGTCTGGACCAGGGGAAGCGGACTTGTTAACTGGAGATAAAGCCTTGACGAGTACCGGTATGGTAAACGGCGCATCCGTAAGGGGCGTGCGATGTGATAGGCGTCTGTTATTCGAAAATGGAAGCGACGGAGTTGACGTTGATTTGTCCGAAATGTTTGCACAGAACATCTCAGTGACGTCTAAGAATGCGGAATTGGTACGTAATGAAACTGAGTTAAAGAGGTGGAGACACGTCGGTGGGGTGCGTATACTTCTGACGAGGCTGCATATTCTAGAGAGTGATTTCCTGGGGTCCATCTTTGAGGAGAAAGGTGTCCATTCACGTTTAGCCAAATTGCCCATGTGCCATTAAATGCGCTTCTGCACTCGTCTGGATTCTCGAACGTCTTCAGGTGCCAATGGTTTACGCGCTCTTCTTTCTGCTCGCTGGCGTGTGGCACGAAGCCTTTCAAACTCTGCGTCGGCGACAGAAAATAACTTTCGTATTATAAAAGCTGTGGCGCTCGTTTTGCGGATTAGCCATCGGGCTTACAAAGATTTCGTAGGATAACACTGAACTCAGGGACTCTTAAACTGCTGTGCTAAATACCCCCCAGTTTGTGAAAGAGACCTCGTGTTTTCTATAACTACCCGGAACACCGTCCAGTGTTACGTAGGTTTGGAGGTGGTCGCTGCCGTGGGATTCAATATCCAAAGACCAGCTTAATCTGGAAAGCAGCGTAGAGGAAACGAGGGTGACGTCAAGAGCGCTTGAGACGCCTTCATGAAAAAAAGTTGGTTCTCCGGTATTAAGTACAGTCACTAGTGCTGATAAGCAATATCTAGCAATTGCTGCGCTCTAATTGTTGTTCTCCAACTTCCCCATGACGGATGATGTGCTTTGAAATCACCAGTGAGTATATGCGGAGGCGGCGTAGCACGAAGGATACTCTCCAAACGGTATGGTTAGCAGGACTGCAAAGTGCATTACCGGTTCTCCATTGTACAGACACTCGAAATGCATAACAAACATTTATACATGAACTATCATGAAAATCGTCGTTGACCTTTGGCTATACTCCTTCTGCTTCAATGTCTGCGTGAAGATACAATATACATTACAGTATAGAGCGTATTCATATACATACAGGCAACCATGCGTGCGCCGCCATATCTGTGGCCAAGCGTCTGTTGCTAGGCGACGTTGTGCGCACGGCCCGCAGATCAGGCCCTCCTCTTCTCCTCCGTGCCTTCATGGCGGCCAGGCAGGTCGCGGTCCGCGATATGAGCTTGTGTTTTCGTGCAAGGCGTGTGCGAGTGGCTTGATAGTCTGTTGCACCGCGATAGCGTTGGTTACGCGAAAATTCATGGTTCCGCTCATGAGTGTGACAACCTTATCTTCAATTCAACCCCAGCCTCTGCGCACACCTACGAGCGAGTGCGAGTCGGTCGGGGCGCAAAGGTTGCATCGTTAGCGCATTGGTCGTTTGTCAGCATGAACTGCATCATTTCCAAACTGATGCCCACTGAACGCAAAGTAATAACTCAACGCTAAGTACTGTCGAGTACAGTGCGATCTACCTACCGCCAGACGCGTATCAAGTCGCCACCGCAGATCAGCTGATGGCCAGCCGCCGCGCTCTAATCTCACAGGTGAGTTGTTTTGCTGAGTGCGAAACATTTAGCGCACGAGAAACCCAGTGCCAATGTGTTGCCCGTGCCATCTTGAGGGAAGCCGTTTTTAGGGCTGCTTTTTTGATAATTAACATAAGCAGCAACGTGTTTTCTTTTTGTTTTTTCTCGTGCGGTGATTGGATCGCATGCAGCGATCAATTTACTTCTGTCAATCTCAGCGCAGGGCGTGAAGCCCTGTGTTTCGATTGTCCTTGGGTGAAGTGAAGAAACCGGCATACCCGAGGTTTTGACCGTTAAAGGTCAAAACCTCGGGTACTTCTATCCTGTGCACTTATAAGTCCGATATATCTTTTAAAGAAATTGCTGTTCGATCACGCTGTCCGGAAACGAACGTCGTCTCATGCTGTTGTTTTGCGCCAGCAGCGCTTAGCGAAACTTAGTATTATGTGTTTTTAGGGGCAGGAGAACTGCCATTTCAGTCTCCGTACAAAACTTGCAGCTCCTGCTTGGTTTAGAAAAACTAATTGTGCACATAATGGAAGTAATTGCGCCTTTCTGCTTCACCCCGAACTTTAGCCCGTTTTTTCCTTTCTCTTTCATTGCAGGCGTATGCAGCTGCTAGAAAAGAAATACGGCACCCTCACAGAGCTGATGTGCGTCCTGCGGGGCAAGCCTCAAGAGTGCCGTTTTTTGCGGCATCCGTGAGCAGCAGCAGGTTTAAATACAGTGATGGTGTTTAGCACACTTCGAAACTGATCTACAGAAATATTCAGAAATTAATAGCGAAGTCGACTGGTGCCCTTTTATGTGCATTTAGGTGCCTTTCCAGCTACTGCTATTTGAATTTACAATAACTGTTGAAAATAAAAAAAAACACCTTTTGGTCATGCTCTTCATGCGCTAGAGTAATAAAAAAACATTTTGGTCATACTCTTCATGTGCTAGAATATTTTTTGCAAGACGTGGTTTCTGGCCAGGAAATTATAACTCATGGCTAGCGCCTTCATTTTGGCTAATTCAACTGTTATGAAACGGTGATCTGTACAGTGAGCACAAGGACTTCATTGAATTATCGGGCCACATTTTGTCACACTGCGAAAAGTTACGCTTGTGTTCCACTTTTTGGGAAGTGCGTTCATTGCTTAGAAAAGGAAAAGTTCACACATGAATTGATAGGCGTACTTGAAATTGAATGTTTAATAATGTGCGCCTTAGAGACCCTTCAGTTGCACTCCCAAAAAAAGAAATCGAGTATCAAAACCTTGCTATGTAGCAGGGAAGGGGCGAGATGACGTGTTGGTTTTGGTGTGCTTTTAGCCTTGTCACATTGGTTGTAATTGCATTGGTATGTTTATTCCTTGAATAAACAATCAGTCACAGTTTAGTGCTTTGTCCTGCTTTTGTTCATATTGCTTTGTAAGACCCACTTTTCATTATGCAATACCAACTAGCTTACCAACCCATGTTCTTTGTGCACCACCAAAGCTTAACATTGGTGTTTCCGGGCATCAGCAGCAAGGCTTAAGTTACCTTGTCTTACTTACACCTAGGGTAACTGCTAACAGCAGCTTGGGACACTATTAAAAATGGCATGATGAGAACATGTCTTTCAAGAAACATTTTATTACACATCAATAAAACACCACCCAACCAACAGTTCACAATGTAATTAGCTATCAGTTAAATATTAGTGATAGTTTGCAGTAGGCCACAGGAGCACCGATGCAGTCTGCCTATTCTCTTTTGTTGTCACTTCTGCACTACTACTTGGAGCTAAACAGAGACAAGGAGCCTTGCTGGGGTACAAAAAAAAATTACACCCATCTCCCCGAAGGGAACCATGAGTACGATGCGGAGTGTCATGGGGGTTCCGTTTGCGTTTCCGTTATGTTTAATTGCGTCAGCGCACCCGCTCACAGGACTGTTGCTTCCATCTTACTTCATCTGAAGAAGCACGAAGTCAAGCGAAGAAAGCGCAGCACTGAACGCGCGCTCTGTGCGCTCACCTTTATATTCACAGCTGTAGGAGAGGAGACTACGAGAGAGAGAGCCGCACATGCGCGCGACAGAGCTGAAGCGAACGGAGGAGGAGCGCGCGCAGACGGTAGGAGAGGAGACGAGAGGAGAGTACGCAGCTGTTTGGAAAGGAGGAGAGGAGCGCATGCACAGATGGTGTGCGGACGGTCGCCACCGGTCAACAAGTGACATACCCCCGAGAATAAGACACTCCGCATCTAGAACACGGAAACACCATTTTTTCCTATTCCATTCGGTTTTTGTGTGTGGGTGCTTCCACTTGTAACCTTCTATTCTTTGTGTTACGATTGATACACATAGCCATGCCCTATTGTGCACAGTTAATCTAAAGCAAGGGTGTGAAACACCCGGGCCACTTGTGGCCTGCAGACCTTTTGATTTTTTTTTGACCTTTTGATGTATTAAAGGATCACCGTAAAACAAATATTATTGCCTAGATTTTAGTCATCCTGGAGATTAGTACTGATATGTTTCTCGAATGGTGACACCAAATTTCATTCATAAATGACCAAGCATATTTACAATGTGTGGGAAAGGGCTTGTTTCGTTCGAACGGCAGCATTAGGTGACAATTTGTTACACCCCCCTCCCCCCTGCCTTTCTTGCATTGCAACCTTCCCATGCGGGACTGAACTTCTTGACTGTGGCTTGCTTGCTCACTGCATGAGTTGAGACCCCTCATGTCACTAACTAAGATGCACAATTTTTTTTGCACAAAACATTAACAACTCTTTAAAACTTCCATACTACGACGACAATCATCAATGTCAATATGGACAAAAAAAGGGAAATAAATGTTGACATTGGGCAGCATTACAAACACCCTGCATTTTTTGTGAAGACACAGAACTAAGCTGAAGAACGTTTACTAGAGCAGCAGCAGCAGCATAAAATGGACAGTGGTGTAACAACTGACAAAAAATAACCTACCTAAACCATTGGAATCAAAATCACGAGCGTAACAGTTCAAAATTGGGCATGATGTCTTCATCTAGACTCCCATTGCTTTAGGCTAGCAACGGGTGCTGCCATTCACTGCGTGGAATAGCATTTCACATTATGGAAAATTCAGAGGGCTTATTTTACACATTACGGCACATCAAAACTTTCACCGCCAAGAAATGAGGTAAATCGTCGGTCAACAGTCCAGGAAACAGCTTTTCATGTTTACAGGAGCAAAATCGTCATAATGTTCTGTTTGAACAGAAGACTGCATTCATACAGATGACCAGGGCTGAAATCTTCATCACAGAACATAACTGCAAATCACACAATGAAAACCAAAACATCTGTGCATTTAGATACTACAGCGAAACAAAAAATTGCATCAATAAGTCAATCATCACGAATTGCACTACCTCGTAGAGTAGCCTGTGCATTGTGCTGTTATGCCCATCGCTGGGTAGTCCCGAAATCATACTTCCAATAAATACACATTGTTTGAGGCGATTTTATACGCCAACAACACACATTTTTTGCACACCCGTTACACACCACACTAACCATGCGTTGCATCCTGGCTGTCTTAATGGTCATGTTCGCCTTCTAACCAGTGCATTGGATGCCTGCTGCTCTTTTCACTGTTGCCTAGTATTGGCATTTCATTGCGCCCATTCCCATTCCATCCTCTTCTGTGTGGCTAAGGTGTTGTGCTGCTGGGCCCAAAGACATTGCAGGTTCGATTCCCAGCCACTTTTCTGACAGAGGCGAAAAGCAAAAACGCCCGTGTCTGCGAGATTTCGGCGCACGTTAAAGATCCCCCCCCCCCTTGCCCCAGGTGGCTAAAATTAATACGGAGCCTTCCACTACGGCGTGCCTCACCCGCCTATTTCCCACACAATAAGGGAAACTGCTAGACATTCTTGTCTCAGCCAAACTGATGCACACGGCTTGCTGGAAAATGCCTATCCGAATGGCACAACTGACTGGCTCAGATTTGCTAGAGCTGCGCAGACAGTTACAATTTTGTCTTGCTGGGTGAGCCTCTCGTTGTGCTTCACAGTCACGAGATCAACTGGAATAGTTCTTGACAGGATTCGGTATCGTCCTCTAAGTAGCCCAATCACCCGTTCTACATGAATGCGGCCATTAGCCAATTTTCGAGTTTTTTGGACGTCCCAAGCCGATAACTGCGATTTCCCCCTAGTGAATGCCGGCATTTCTAGCTTGGCTGAGTGGATGCCAACAGCATCACCTAGTGTGAATCCTCTGTCAGCCAACACTGTGTCACCTGATACAAGGTTATTTAAGATGCCGCAAGACTCGGTAAGGCGCTTGTCGCTGGTCCGACCACCCCAACCCTCGGAAATGAAAGTGACTGCACCTCGTGCTTTGCAGCGCAACGCCTTAGCCACTGAGCCACCGCGGCGGGTTGTATTTGCAGCATTCGTAAAACCATTTTGGAATACTGCAACTTGCCAAGGAATTTAGTCCTGTCAGTTTTACCTTGCAATCTGATTATACTTCCATTTTTTGCAGTTTGTTTTTAGTATTAAATAAGGTGTATCAAGTCATGTTTTTTGCGTGTTTGCCATTCAGCAGAAGACTGCACTTACTAGGCACGTCTGGTATTGATGGTCATTTGCCCTCAACACATCCTGTATTTACAGCAGATTTCTTTTCTTACTCCAACAACTGCATCGGTGAAGCAATTTTGTAAGCCTGCAGCTCGTCGTCTTGTTCAGTTGTTATTAACGTGCTATGTTAGAGAAATCACATAAATCTCAATTATCTTTTTAGTTTGAGTGTGGCATTACTTTGTGTATTTACCAGAAAACTAATACCTGTCTGTATAATGCCTTTAAATCCCTATTTCTTTGAACTGTTTCAACACTTTTCTGTGTATGATACTGTCCAGTTGCTGTGATTTTTTTAACACGAGGAAAATGCAAATATCATTTTAAGCAGTGACATCACAAATGACATACTGTGTGCTTAATAAACTTTTTCTGTTGTTGCCCACTAACCTGTTGCCTACTAACAGCTTTGCAGGCTTTGCTTAAAGACCTACAAAAAAATAAGTAGCAAACGCGATACCCAGGACTCTGCTGCGAAAAACTTGCCATTGTGTACATAGAAGGGAACTTAGTATCTGGCTCACAGCATCACTGAAAAGCAATTTACATGCCCATCATAGCTGCTACAGTGCTACAAAATTACACTGCTACAGTGTAATTTTTTTTATTCTAAGCATCCCCTTTTATTTATGCCCCTTGCACGTGCGATAGATGCACTTACGGTCGATGCACAAAGATTGGAGTATTTAACATTCAATACACCTTTTAATAAAATGGGGTAGGAACTAAGAATTGAGGAAATGGGGCAGTAAAATTGGAACAATTCATACGGTGAAAGGTGTTGGAGGGCCAGAGACAGATGTGATGATAGTTCCAGGGTACTTACTGCTCCTACCCTTGTTCTACTCTCCCTAAGTTGGAGCTGTGCAGTACGGTCTCCCACTGCTATTAACACTGCAACTTGGTGTGGCTGTGTGAGGACGCTGACATAGCATGTGTGCAAGGCCTGCTCCTTCCTGGCACCTGTGGCACTCTGCAGGGGGGGTGGGAGGACAGCTACTGTTACCTGTTCTGGGTAACAGTAGCTGTAGACAATTAAGCTCCGACACGAATTTGTCTGGAGGTGTCTCCAAACCACAGATTCCCGGGAGGGATACAGGCTCAGGTCAGCCGACAGTGGTTGGGGATATCCGTGTAGGACACTACTCTGTTCCTGCCCGACAGTGAGATGAAGCCACCGTCCAGATTGACGTGCGCTTGGTCGGTGAAGCCGCAAGCAGCGTTGTGTGCGGATTCACTCCTGGCCATGCCAAAGAGGGCAGCGGTCCAGATTAGATGTAACTTGCTGGTTCGTTCTTCGGGGTCGAAGCCAAAAGTTAGAGGTACGGACGCCTCTACGGAAATCTGCCCTCGGGAGAAATTTAGGATTGCAGACTTGGAGGTTTCCATTAACAGCGATGCTGTTGAGCAAATAATTTCTGTATGGTGTCCGCAGCTTTTAAAATACTACGAAAATGCACACCATTCATGCTCGCGTGCCTTGATACGTGTGCATAGTTTGTCGCGGATAGTGGATAGGCCACAGAGAGTTGGCATGGGCGAGGAAAGGAAGAGGCCGGTGTGCTTCGACAGGCTCGGCGTGCAAAGCATCTGCTAGAGACGATAAGTCATGCTTACAGGGTGGCACAAGAAAACGTCGACCAAAACGACGAGCTCACTCTGGCGTTGCTTAACGTAAGGTAATGAAATGCCATCCCACCGACGTCAACCACGGCACCACAACGACACTAAAACTCAACTTTGTGTCCGTCAATGATCAAGTCTTGTACGTGAGTGCAAGCTTCTCTGAATTTTTTTACTGTTCTGATTTTTGTGAAGGCCACCATTGCCAGTGCAATGGCTGCTGCTTCATACACCACTGGGGTATGAAGCGGGCCAGAGGCAATGTAGTTTCCCTAGTTATTGACTACAGCAAGTAATATTACGTCGAGACGAAAATAGTTGGCTGCGTCCCAGTAAACCACGTCCTCACATTTAGCTTAGCGTTTGCGCAGAGCTTGCGCCCTGGCCTATTGTCGCTCGTCGTTGTAATTGGGGTGCGTTTCAAGAGAAGAGGGGGAGGAATGAGGATGCAATCTCAGCGTTGTTGGAATAGCTACTTGTAAAGTCGTGCTGCAAGGAAGGTTAATGTCCAATGTGCTTAAAATGCGACTCCTTGTTTGGCTGTTACCTAAAGCTCATGCTGCCTTAACCTTTGTAGAAAGTGTACGTCAGAAACTGATCATGGTATGAAGAAAGAGAGTTTTTATCCATGTTCAAAAACCTTTCCCATGCATGGAATGAGAGATAATGGCTGGATAATTTCAATCGTAAGCTTTTTTTCAGGTTTAGGGATTAAAATATTTTTGGCTCTTTTCCACTGTTTCGGGATGTGGCCTCTATCCCAACACATATTGAGCTAATGAGTGAGGGCTTCCAAAAAGTCATAACCTAGATTACAAGCATTTGTTCCTGATGTCGTTTTGCCTAAAAACACATTTTGTTTTGTGCAAAGGGCCGTAATGGCAGCCGCGTACCTTGCCCGAAGTAATGTTGAGGAGGGCATTTTCCGCCTCGAGTAGGGGGGTAGTGCCTTGGCAGCACAGCTTGCAATATGAAGATCCTGAATAACCTTCAGTAGTTCTTTGTCCGTGCTACCAAACTGATAGGGCATGACACTTATGGCGAATTCCATTGGGAGAGCAGGAGCACTCAAAAGCACTCTGAAAGTGCTCTCTCCTGAGCAGGCGTGTTTCAGTGGTCGAACAGAAGTAGGAGCACTGTCATCCAGTGGTAGTGCGAGACCACTTTCGGTGCTCTGAGAGCAGTTGGGAGCAGTTCGATCTGCTCCCGCTTGAAAAGTCGGAGTGAGCACAGTACGATACGAAGGAAGTCACATGACCTTTAACGTCATATCCTCCCCTTTGTGTGTGTGTGTGTGTGTGTGTGTGTGTGTGTGTGTGTGTGTGTGTGTTTTGCTCCCTTGTATCGGGGAGCGCGGCGGTATCCATCGTGCATTTGCAACTTTGTGGAATGGGCAGGGAGCCCTACGAGCATGCGAATGCTTCGCACCGCCCCACGTGCTTTGCCCGGCTTTGCTCACACATGCTTTTCAGCAGAGATTGCTGGGATGCCTAAAGGCTGGAATACGTGGAGCGAACCTTCACGACAAAGTTCGCGCGGCGGGAAATCTCTGAGCTACCGTACTTATCCAATTCTAACGCACCCCTGATTTTAACGCGCACCCGATTTTCCTGACAAAAAAACCAAAAAACTTGCACCTCCGTTTGTAACGCGCACGTAACTTTATAACCCAGACAAACGAATGCGGGAAAAATGGGCGATTTATTCCCCAAAGTAATCTCGCTCATCTCACTCCTCGTCGCTTTCTGCTGACCAGAACATCTCGTCCTCGGTGCCGCCAAGAGCCTTCGCAATGCCACACTTCTGAACGAACATTCCACCATGGTCGATGGGATCGTGGCCCACGCCTCGCACGCCCATCCCGCGAGCTTCTCCAGAGCCGCACGCTTCAGCCGACCGCTCGTTTTGAACGCGTGAGAGCCGCTGCTGCCATTGCTGTTATCAAGCGCGCAAGTGGAACAATTTGACGATTTGTGTGAACGCCGATAGAAAAGTCTAGGCGCATAAGCTTTTTGCGTCCGAAAAAGCGTTGCTAAAAGCTTTAGCGCCATCTTGACATGGTGATGGCGATAGGCGGGACGAAATTTCCGCTGTTTCTGTTTTGGTTTCGAATTCGATTCTACCGCGCATGTGTTTTTTTGGCCTATTTTTCCGGAAAAAGGGTGCACGTTAGAATCGGGTAATTACAGTGCATGAAGCGACGACATGGCGCGCGCCGCCGCGCCGCCGCTGGGCTGCTCTAAATTAAAGCACCTCTGCCATGGCCCTGCCCATAGGTAGGGCTTTACTCTCACTGAACTCCATGCCCAGAATCAACGGTGCTCTTCTGTAAACAGACCCAGTGAAGGAGCTTCCCACTTTGGTTGTACATCATTTAACGATCCTGCGTGGGGCGGGGGTGTTTCTTCTACTGAAATATTCGTTCTCAGTTCTCAAAAACGCTAAAGGCTGAAGAGAGAGAGAGAAAGAGAGAGAAAGAAAACGAACGGCACCGGGGAGATTCGCACGAGCGACTACAAGAACAAGTAGCCGGCAGTTTAACCTCTACTTCACCCCGAGAGATGGTGCATATGAGCAAAATAGCCTCTGTTACTGGTTTTTGTCGTATTTGAGACGCCCTCGTAGTGATACCGCCTGTTCCTCACTTGCCAATCTTGCAGACAGGCCTCATATTGCTGCTACTGCAAGTAATGTAGCCGGATCGCCCTTATTTAACCTAATAAATGCTACCATGTTTGCCCATCTCGGCGACGCAAGCCACGACAGCCGGTCGGGACCGTGTTTTCCCCTGGTCGTTTTTTCCTCTCCCACCTGCTCTCCGGGTGCGTGTCGCACTCATGGCAGGTGCAGTGGCCCTGCTCCCGCGTGCCCCCAAGTGTTCTGTCACTTACTACTCACTGCACGACGCCACTGCTCCTGTTCTCTCAATGGAATTCCCCATTAGGTTGCATCGATGTATGGCTTGGCTCTTACCGAGATCGATTAAGCATCAGACGACGTTTCATGTCTTGGGTAGTTGCTTCTCACGCTGCAATCGCAAGCTGCATGCCAATTTTGTCGCAATATTTGAGTATTCTTTAATGTGTTGGTCAAGCCAATCCAGGAGACAAAATACGTTGCAACTGACTTTGTTCTTGCGAAGCTGCTGTTGCAAACCACTCTTGGCCTCCCACATGTGGGGAAGCTGCAAGTCAACCTGGCATTGGTTCCCTGCTTCAAATGTATAATTAGTTACCTGCTCAGATTCTCGGCCCAGTTGATCCGCCTTTGCGTTGATGTTAGTTATTTCTCAGATATGTGGACCAATCACCGAGTGTGAGGAATCCCGCTGCACCACTCAGAGCCCTTGAAATGCATCTCAGTAAATGAGGATAAGCGGGCCTACCAGACCTTCGTTTGATGTTGCCGGGTGGTCGCTGCCGAGATTCTCTTATGTGTTGCGTAAAGTGGTCTTCCTTTACGTGTGTTCTGTAAAAGTGAGGCAGGGCTCCTCACACTGCTGCTCATCACTGCTCACACTACTTCCGGTGCAAGTGGGATGCGTATGGTCAGTGGTAAGGGTGAGGCCTTCTTGTTGGGCATCAAGCCAAAGGTTTTCGCTTTTTAATGGTGTCATGCTTGCAATCCCCACTTAGTGTGATGTGCATTAAAATCACCGACAATGAGTAATGTGTTGAAATGGAAAATTTGAAGAGTTTTCTAAAAAAGCTTGGTCAATTTGGAGGTGTTGCGAGAAGGGCTCCATACGTTTAGGAGAAACGTGCCGGTCAGCCATGTTTTGCATTTAGTAATTAATTCGATGCAACAATACTCACATCCCGGGCGGCAAATTTCACTTCTTTTCACAGACGCAGAAGTTTTGACGCCTCCGAACGCTCCAAGTTCTACACCGTGTTTGCCATTTGAAAAGACTTTCCACACTTTGCGTTCTACGCTGTTTGTTGATTAGTACACGCATACCCTGAAGTCACTGACCAAAGAACTGAAGCGCATGAAAAATTCCTTGCCGGCCTGACTCCTGACCCGACAGGCACAGTCAGCCCTCTACGGCAGCAGCGGCTCACCATTGTTTGCATTACTGGATGTAAACAAATCTTTCCTTTGCAGCTACGTCAGCTGACTCCTTAGCCATGATTGGCTATCCGGTTTTGCATAGCCGAGGCGCAACGAGGGGATTCAGTCCTAGAGCGATCTTGTCCTCCCTCGCAAAGCGAGAAAAAGCGATGCCTAGCTCATCGCTTGCGACGTCACGCAATGTGCCAAGTCGCCAGTGGGAATGTGCCTTTAGACGATTGGTGAGCACTTTGGAATTGTCCGCTGACGGAGGCCAGACGCACGTGCAGTCGATTATATGGGGCCCATTCCTCTTCACGCACCGTCCTCAAAGAACCGGTGATGCAAATGTTGAGACCGGTGATTTCAGCACCAATCTTATCCCCAAATTGCACTAACATGGCTTTCAATGTCGCACGAGGGTTTCCATCAAGGTTCGCACAGGTCCTTGAAAACCTTGAAAACCCTTGAAATTAGAAGTGTCAATTTCAAGGCCTTGAAAGTCGTGGAATTTTTAAATGGTCGTAGAAAATCCTTGATTTTTCTGGAGAGAATCAATGGGCCGGTATTTTCACAAGAATATAAAGTGTTTGTCGTTGATTTATGGTGTTAATAAATGTTAACATTGTAACAATCGAGTTTTAGTGTATTTCGTGAAAAAACAAGTTTAGTGGAATTTCATTATTATAAGGCAATATTGGGAGCAGGCACTTGTCAATCCAATCCATATCACGATACAATCCAGTGAAAGCGAGCTTCCGTTCTCTATCTTGCATAATCCATCTAGTCTTTGGACGCTTGCTCATTGCATGTTTGCTGTGACTCATACGCTCCATCTAAGTTTATTTTCACGTGCAAATGGTGGACGTGTACATAGTTCATCCTGCCTTGAAGCAACACTTGCTCGATTTAATTTCAGCTGATAGTCTTGCTGATAAAGCAGGAGATGCAGGCAACATTAACTAAGTTTTGAAATCAAACAGCCTCAGCAAAACACAAAGAAAAAAGAAGAACCTCTGAATACCAGCCGTTAAATAAAAAAAATAAAGGTGGGGGAGCATTTACGAACCCGTTAGCACCTATCTAGATGTGTACTAATGATGAGCACCTATCTAGATGTGCACAAAAAAAACTTTTGCATTGTGCTGTAAAGGTTATAAATAATCCCAGATAAAACATTAGATGGGGACCTTGAAAATGTGTTTTCTGGTCCTTGAAAGTCCTTGAAAACCCATGAAAACAGGCTTTTGAAGCCTGTACGAACCCTGTTCATCATCTGTTCTCCAAAATTTTGAAGCACACCTTCCGTAACGTAGTAATCATCCGACCTCAAAGCAAGGGGGGTTTGCCAAGGCCAATTTTCTTGTCCCAGTGTTTTAACTGAGTAGAGCCAGGTGGAGAATTGTCTATTGCATCTGCGGACCCAAATTCTGAGGACCCCAAGGTCGGTAACCTGCTGTGGCTGGAGTCAACGATGGCCTGAGATGCTGGTCTGAAGTTTTGAAGAGGCGGGGTTGACCGTGGTGTCGACTCCCTTAAGTTCAGTTAGGGCTGCTTTTAGAACTTTTTTTTCAACGATAATGGACTCAAGCATGTGATGGATTTTGTTAATTTCTGAGCATGAATCGGAATGTCTGCCATGAGTGTAATGACTCTGGGGGACCATGTGTCTCTGAGTGTGTTTGCCGTGGGAGACCGTAGCTGGCCAGCTCACCTTGTTGTTTAGGTTGATTCTGTTGGCATGGATATGGCCGTCTGTCCTCGATGGTTTTGGCCCTCAGTACTCGACAGCCGACGACACAACGTCCAGCGCACAAAATCCCAGCTCCGGGTGGAGATGTCCTTGGTCGCTGGTCCACAGCTCGCATCCCCTTGGCTTTGCTGCAACCAAGGAAAGGAGCCCAATTGGTCACTCTCCCCAGATGAGGCCCTAAAAAAGTTTTTACTGCTCCTTTCTATTGTACTCGTCCTTCACGAATAGTCACAATCTGCGCATAGAGTGTAAATCCCGAACTGCTAGGACTTGATTTTATTGAAGCCTGTCGCGTGATTAGAGGGACCCTGCAACACTCTTTGAGCAGTGCAAATAAACCTGCGCGACGTTTAGATTACACTGCCAGGAATACCTGAGCCAAATATTACACGTGCACGTGAAGCGGTGAGCGCGCAAATCGATGTGAAAGACGCACAAAAACCAACCGCTCTCTCTTCAGTTGTCCTCATTATGCATGGCCTAAGGGACGTCACATAGGCCATGGCTGCCCGATCGGCTGTCACTGGTCAACTTCGCGGCTAGATTCTCCCATTTCCGTCGTCGTCATCACTGTGTACGAACCTCTTCTATGCCTGAACCTGGAGGCACAGTTTTGCCGTTTATGTTCTGTTTTGAGTGCACGCGGAGTTTGAGCGATGAGCTCAATACTTTCTTTTCAACGGGACCACTCGACTACAAACGTTTATTGCTTCAAAAGCGCCCTACCAGCCCGAGCGCGCACTTGCGAGCAGGCACCCATGCCTGCTTTTTTGTGGCACCAAGCCGGAAATAGGCCCCTCTGCGTTGCGGAGAAAAGGAGAAAACTACCCGGCATGTGATATATCAAAGGCCGCCGAAGAGAACGCCGCGAGCCGCCCCCCTCTCCGGGAGAGAGCGCGCAGCTTTCGTCGCCTTGTCCGCGTTCGAGTTGAGAGGGAACGATTATGCGCGATGTCTCATCGCGCGTAGTTTCGTTAATTGTGAACAGATTTTCATAATTCTTGCGGGAGGAGATTTCTGGGACAATACACGTTATTCCAAAATACACCCAATCAGAGGTCAAGAAAAAAACGATCAATGCACAAGTGACCACTAATCGCTAAAACGCTTCAATAAGGCCGAAGCCACATGTAGCCAAAGCAACAAGTACGAAATGAACATCGTACTGTTAAACTAGGCCGAACAGCCAGTGTCTTCTTGGCAGGAGGCACTTATCATGCGGCAGCATGTAATGCCTTTCAGCTGCTTCTTCCATCAATCTAGAGTTTTGCTCCCGTGAGTACACCCTATTGTTTTTCTCAACAGCTGCGTAGTTTAATTTGACCCAATGCAAGTGCAGTTACTAATACGCCTGCAGTGCACTGGCCTTGAATGCAGGATCACACATGCTTGGTGCATTGCTACCGTGGTATGCTGCACGTATCAACTCGACTCAACAGTGTGTCACCTGACAACCTGCAAATGCACACCTGAAACACCTCCTTTAAATCTTTCCAGGGTGCTCATTCTTCACAGTCCATCAACTGTTGGAACAGGCAGAAATACATTTAGGGGTTGGGGGTGTATGGAGGTATGGGAGAATAGAAGGAGCCTTGCCAAAATGAATGCTAGCATTTGCTTATTTGCAGCATAGTAAAATGTTTGAGGGAGGGGGTTCAAAACCCCTTCGCGCTCTACCTGGAGAATCATATCGGCCGTCTGGGAGGCCATCACTGATGTGTTGCTGGGACATTCTTGGCTCGTTTCTCTCTCACAAAGGTGAGCACATGGCAGAGTTATTTGTGCACTTGACAGCACCTGAGGATTCACAAGGATTGTCAGCTGCTGATAATGGCTGAGCTGTTGGGTTGACCTTTTTTCTGTGCAGTTTAGTAAAGGGGTCACCCTCGCGTAGGATGTTTACTAGCACTGATGAGAGGCTGAAAGTTGGGACGTAAAGAGTAGTCATGCAGTGGATGTTCACACGTATTTAAAGAATTGGCCAACATATGGCTTTTGTGAAGACTATGACAAGCTTTTCATCACTATCAGAAGTGGGGTAGGCCCAGCCCCTTTAAGGGACAGTGGCACACCATCTCGCATTCGGGACAGACGCAAACACCCACACATCAAAACGTTCGACAAGTACTCCTGTAATGATGCCAGCATTTACGGAGGTGAAGGATAAAAAAATCTAAAATGAAGTTTGCCTTGGAGGTGCAGTGTCCCTTTGGCACTGCACATTTTATACGTTTCAACACGAAAATACATTATCAACATCAAAAAAAGTTGTACAACTGAAACAGAAAAGCAACACAGGCTGCATAAACTTTACCTTCTTAAGAGAAGGAAAAATAGGCCAGAAACATGCATACGCTATGCCAAGTTTTTTTCTGCAGCCTTGTGTGCCTAGTGGTGGCTGGATGGCTTTTTGTTGACTTCGCCGGACTGGGGGAGTGGCTGTTGAGAGCCAGTGGTTGATCTCATGCTTCAGACCTGCAAGAGTGAGTAGTAACATGTGAACTTAAACATGCTGCGATGCACAGTCTTACAACAGTCAGTTCACCAGTGACCACATAAAGTTGAAAACGGCTTGTGCTTGCTTTGTAGAAAATTTGTACGAACACTTTGATTGACTATGAGGTTTACCACACTGACACTACACAGGCGATGAGGCACACCGTAGTGAGGGACTAAGGTTAATTTTGACCACTTGGGGATGTTTTAACGTGTGCCAAAATCTCGAACATGGGCATTTCTGCTTTTCGCCTCCATTAGAAAAGAGGCAACTGTGGCCAGTTGCCGCTTTTCAAATATGAAGTCTGGACTAGAAGGTATGCAGGCAACGTTTAACAAATATACATATGTGCAGACGCAAGGGTGGTGAAAACAGAGCCTGCAAGCATATGAATAGTCTGCTTGCCGGTTGGGAAGGTTGGTTGCTTAACAAAAGAATGGTGCATAAAATAACCTGCTAGATACCATCTGGGCCGAAGGCATTGCTTAAAAATCAACTCGCCATTCCATGTAATAAATGCAGCTATGTAGTAAAAGCACCGAGGGGGAGGGAGGAATAACAGGGTGTTTTAAGGTGCACAGTAAAAATAGCGCAGTTAAAAGGAACGAGCCAAAGATGGAACTAGCGTTACTCCGCTTTGTTCACTCATTAAAACGCCCAATGTTTTTTCATTCTTTAAATTAAGGTACTTACTGTCTCGTCGGCTGACGAGCGACGATGAAAGCGACTACACCGACCGGTTGCTGGAAGTCAAGTGCCTTTATTAAGCGAAAATAAACCCCCCGGTCCCCGATGGCGCGGCGGCGCAGGCGTGGAACACGATAGCTTACGCGTCACACATCCGGCGGGTTTGATCCGCGGAGCTTTCGACCGTCACTGCTGGTGTTTCGTCTGTGCTTGAATAACTGTCAGACGCAAGGCCATCAGGCATGCCTGCACCGTTAAACGGCACCTAATGCCGACGGTTGCGCTGAATGATGCCTGTCGGTGTTTCCACCACATATGAGCGTGGTCTTCTTGCTGGGCTGAGCACCTTTGCTGCGCATGACATATCCTGCACTCACACATACTCCCCGTCAGCGAGTGGGCGGAGTTGGTGGGCGGCGTGACGACGGTTGAAGTCTTGACTTTGTTTTGTTCGGTTAGTTTTATCCTTAGCTGCGACTTCGTCGTGTGGCGGCCACTCCGGTTGCAGGGTGTCTGGCATCTTCGGCACTGTCGTTTGCAGACTCGGCCCATTAGGAGCTGCGACGGGCTGTATCCGCTCACTCCTGGCGTGTCGCGGTACACCAGAAGCGCCATGTGTGGGTCCTTGGATTTTGTGAAAAGATCCTTCATGTTCCGCACCATGTGTTCTGCCTCGCCGTTTGACTGTGGGTAGCCCGGGCTGCTCGTGATGTGATGAAATCCGTAGGTCTGCGCGAACTCGGCGAACACCCGTGACGGAAATTGCGGGCCGTTGTCGGACACGAACACATCAGGTATTCCATGTCGCGCGAACGTGCTCTTGACAGCCGCAATGACAGCTGTGGAGGTGGTCGACGACAAGCTGATTACTTCCGGAAAACGAGAGTAGTAGTCCACCGCGATTATGTAGTGAGTTCCGTCAAGTTCAAACAAGTCGGCGCCTACACGCTGCCATGGCCGATTTGGAGTCGGTGTTGCGATTAATGGCTCCGAACGCTGAGCTCTCGTCTGAGCGCATTTCTCACACGATGTTACGAGCTGCTCAATTTCGCTGTTAAGGGTAGGCCACCAAACTGCGTCCCTTGCCCTTGTCTTGCACCATCCAATGCCCTGGTGTCCTTCGTGGATTTGCTGAAATACCTCACGGCGCATCAGGCTTGGAATAATGATGCGGCGATCTTTGATCAAGAAGCCATCGCACACTGTGATGTTGCCTCTTTCCTTCCATTACTCCCTTAGATGAACTGGAACCTTTGAGACGTTTTCTGGCCATCCTTTCTCACAGAAGCGGAGTAGCCCAGAAAAGATGCCGTCTTCCGCTTGGTGCTTCCGTAAGGCATCTATGCGGGCGGACATGAGGTTGGCAGCTGCTGTAACGACTTCCCCGATGAATAACTCGATGGAGTCTGTCTGCCATTAACTTCGCTCAGGATCGTGTCCCTGAATAGGAGCCATTGACAGCGTGTCTGCCGTGGCAATCAGCTTGCCAGGGACATAGAGAACAGTGAACTGATAGCGCATAAGACGGATTCGCAAGGGCTGGATTATGGGCGGAATCATGTCGAGTTCTGCTGATCCAAGGAGCGTGACTAAAGGACGATGATCCGTTTCGACTTGACATGCGATGCCCCTCAGAAACTGGTCGAACCTCTCGACAGCCCACGTCACAGCCAAAGCTTCTTTTTCTGTTTAACTGTAGCGGCTTTCAGTGTCCGTTAGGGATCGTGAGGCGTAAGCAACCGCTCGTCTTTCTCCCGATGGTTGATCTTGAAGCAATACGGCTCCGAGACCGTATGAGCTTGCGTCAGCTGACACAACCGTGGGGTACGATGGGTCATATTTAGCCATGCAGACGTCTGAACTGAGCAAGCTTTTGAGCTTGTCGAAAGCAGCTTGCTGGCACGGTCCCCAAAGCCATGAGTTTCTCTTTTGAAGCAATGCCCTGATCGGTGCTGTGATGTCGGAAAGATGAGGAATGAAGCGGCCCACATGGTTCGCCATTCCCAGCAGTCTTCGGACACCACTGACATCCGATAGGGTGGGTAGCTTGGCCAAGGCCTCGACCTTTTCTGGATCGGGACTGATTCCTTGTGCGCTAACCACGACTCCAAGAAACTTGACTTGGTTTGCAGAGAACGTGAATTTCTTGCGGGTCAGCTTGATTCCCGCTTCTTCCAAGCGCTGTAACACCTGCTTGAGTCGTTGGTCATGCTCTTGCTGCGGTGCTCCGAAGACAAGAATGTCGTCAATCATGCTCACAACTCCTTCGAGGCCTTCCAGAATTCTGCTCATCTGTCGCTCAAAATATTCTGGCGCTGAGCAGATTTCAAAAGCAGCCTTTGGAAACAGAATCTTCCCATTGGTGTTATGAACGTAGTGAGTTCTTGACTTTCTTCTGAAAGCTTCACCTGGTGAAAGCTAGCGGCAGCATCGAGCTTAGAGAATACCTTTGCTGATCTGAGGCATCCCAGGATGTTCTCGACTGAGGGTAGTATGTGGAGTAAAGGAGTAAAAGTTTATTGGCTTAACTTCCATACAGCTGAGAGCCAGAGACAGCCAAAAGGCAGGAGCCCATACACCAGAGTGCTGGCCGCCTCCTAAGCACGCTCCCGAAGCACGACTTTGTTGAGTCGGGTGAGGTCAACGCATATTCGGTAGCCTCCTCCTGTTTTTGGAACAGCCACCATACCGGAACACCATGGTGTGGGACGGTCCACCCGTTGGATGACTCCCTGGGATTCGAGCTGGGTGAGCTCCTCTCGAACTGGTTTGTGAAGCGGAATCGGTACTCTTCTCGGCACGCTGAGTGAGAACGGTTTGGCGCCTGGTTGGAGACGTATCACGTATTCGTCTTGCAGCTCGCCCAAGCCATCGAAGAGACTGTCCTTCAAAGTGACGGTAGAATCCGTTACACTGTCCACGAACCGTATAACTCCGAGAGCCTGTATCGCAGGGAATCCAAGAAGCGGCGGGTCTTGCGAAGGCACAACATACACTGTTTGCACTGTAGACCTGCCTTTCCAGCTCAGTTTCGCTTGGAATGTTCCGAGAACGGTGAGGGAGTAATTTCCTGGGCCCGTAAGCTCACCTTCTGGCTTTTTCAGCTGTTTCGGTATGCCTGGAAACGAGTCCGGTACCACTGTCACCTCCGCACCTTAGTCAACCTTGAAGTTAGCGTAGTCCGTTTACGGCCACTTTTACGAACTTGCCTCTGGTGATGGCTGCTACGGAGTGCAGTGTGAGAGCTCCCATGTTCTTCTTGCTTTTCTTTTCGCAGACTGCTTCGAAGTGTCCAATCCAATTACACCCTTTGCACTTGGCTTGCCTAGCTGGGCGATCTGCTCGAGGAGGCGTTGGTCGACCGCAGTATCTGCAGATCGTGGTAGCGTCGCTTGTGTTGGACTTCGTAACACGCTTGCCGGAGCTCCCTTGAGAATCCGAGCCATGTCGCGGCTTTTGGAAGCGCTTTTGAACTTTGGCATCGGCCACAACGTGAGCAGGATTCGGCTCTTTTTTGAACACTGCTGCACGGGCTTTCACGGCATCTTCGTTGATGCGAGCCTGTAGTCTTGCTTTTTCAAGGGTAAGCTTTTGTGTTCGGCACAGTTTGTCCACAAGGTTAGAGTCCTGGAGACCCACGACGAACCTGTCTCGAACAAGTCGTTCTTCCACTTCCGCTGAGGCGTAGTTGCACTTTTTGACAAGTGTACGCAGCGCAGTGTAGAACTCGTCTACGGTCTCGCCTTCGCCCTGGGTTCGACGGTGGAAGCGGACACTTTCGTAGACCTCGTTGAACGGGTGGATGAAGTGATCGGTGAACTTCTTCTAGCGAGCTCCAGTCTTCGCTGGACAATGCTAGAGTGTCGAGAACGCGGCGGGCGTCTTGGGAGCCCATGTCAACCTGTACTTCTCCCGGCGCTTGGTAGAGCACAGATGCATAGCAATAGTCGTCGAACTGGTAGACCCATTCTTTCCAAGAGTTTGGGTTCCCAAATTCGAATTTCGGTGGAGGTTAAAGCCCGGTGCCGCTGAACTGGATAGAAGGATCTCCATCCGCCATAGCGTGTTTTGCAGGCTACGCACCTTAGACTGATTGCTATTAATATTTGATCGATGTGTCGCTAACTTTATCCCACTTCTGACACCATGTCTTGTCGGCTGACGAGCGACAATAAAAGCGACCAGACCGTCCGGTTGCTGGAACTCAAGTGCCTTTATTAAGCGAAGAGAAATAACCCCCCCCCCCCGGTCCCCGAAGGCGCGGCGGCGCAGGCGTGGAACACGATAGCTCCCGCGTCACACATCCGGCGGGTCCGGTGACGTGAACCGCCGCCCGAGCGAGCGTGAGAAATGCACCTTCAGCGCGCCGTGAAATGCGCGTCCTCTAAACTTCCGAAATCTGGGTCCTAGTAATATTTCTGCGTCAAGACTTGCGCATTGAATCTACACGGCACCAGCGGAACGGGTTGGTCACTGCAACAGCAGATTTTCTCTGGAATTGGAGTCTGAATGAAATCCCAGTGATGTCAGTGATTGTCAGTGTCAGTGATTACCGCGATTTAAATAAAAACAAGAGTGCGCCTGTTTTTTACCTCTCGAACGAACAACCGACAAGGCATCCAGCGTGCGGCCGCGACTGGTGACTGCGAAGCTGATGGTGGCGCATTGCTGCCTGCCTAAGTTTTCATTCCAATTTATATAAAACATGTTGGCACACGGGGACGTGCATGAGTAGGCAGAGCGGTAAAAACGTTAGAGCCCACGTATGCGTGACTGCGTCGTGATAAGTCACGCGTATGCTCGCGGAAAAGCGATTGCCCGAAGGCATATGCAGGAAATTGTTGCCGTACGGAAGCCAAACTCGAGGGATTTTTTCAAAGGGCGCTTGCGATCCGTCAGCGCTCGGGTTACAGCACGGCTCGGGAAGTGGCCTCGCATTCGCTACCATCGTTAAATCGGCGTACGCGTGAAACAGCTCTCCAAAGAAATAATTCGGTTTTTGTAATCAACCATGTATTAGAGGGAACTTACCAGACAAAGTCGTGGATACGGTGCGGGTGCACTTGCGTCGGCATCCACGGCGGCAGCCAACTGCAGTGTCGGACTTTTGTGCGCTGTTCCGGCCGTTCGCTGCCGCGGTTTCATCCTCCGGTGATGCGAAGTTATCGATGGCAGGTAGAGCGCCACCACATAATGTGAATGCGATTAATAATAAATCTCTCGACGCCACTACCGATAATTGGGTTGAAACGCAGCAGACGACAAACAAGATACCAGTGTTTTTTTTTGTTTTTTTTTTCGAGATGTGGGCGCACAGCGCATGCGCTAGCACAGTGGCCACAGACATGGCGGCTTTCAGTGTGGCCAAGCGAAGAAAATCGCCCGCTAAACTTTTTAATGAATACCGTCTATACACGCAGTTCAACAATGTTACAGGGACATTGAGCCCCCATGTAAAAAATTTGTGCCGGCCACTCATAAGTACGACGAGATCCCCAAGATGAGCCTTTTGGCCTGAAAATGTTTCACACCATAATTTTTCCATGGTACCAGAAGTTCATGCTTGGAGGTGAACCGAAGAGAGGCAGCCTTCCTCCGTATCCTCCCAAACATAGATTAATAAATATTGACGTAAACCGAGGAAACAAGAATTAGCCTAACACAAAAAATTGAGAAATATACATAACTCTTTATTAGAATGGCAGCAAGCCAAAAATTACAACACATGCACAAAATGTGGCTGAATTATCTTTTGAAATGTGTACAGCGAGAACAGCTTCCTAAGCTACGCGAGGCACTTGCAGCATTCGCCTCATTTTCCTAATACTTGCCAATGTTCAAAAATTGGAACACATGAAATCTGTTTTTTTTTATGTCCTTCCAACTGTACCCCATTTTTTAGTTTTTGCTTTTGTATACTGACTGATGCTTGTGGAAAACGTAGTAAATTTATTTTTATAAATAGGCCGTGTAGAGGTTTCGAATTATTGTTTACAAAAAGGCGTATTTTGCGTTACTTCACAACCACATGTTTGTTGCAATATTTTGCTGGAAAGGCAATCTTCCAATGAGCAAAGCAGGACTAAAATATCAGCAGATAGTCGGCGATTACTCAGCAACTAATAAAAAAATTATACACACAAGCTAGCTTTCACTTTCAAGCGTTTTATGCGAATCTTTTTTTTAACGTTGGTGTTTCATAGTTGAAAAAACCGCAGAGATCGGCCCCCGCAATTCGCTTCGCTTTTTTCTCGTGTTTTCGCGTGTTGGTGGCGCCATCTTGTTGGAACTTGTAGAAACTTGAATGATACCTTTCTCTGGCAATGTTTTGACCACGACCATGAAAAACAGCCGGTCGTGGCTTTGACATTGTCGTGCACGTTAAAGGAGCGCCATTCGACTGCAGCGAATAGCCGCCTCATTCCTCGTGAATTAAAGAGCGACTTTACGGTTGGTTATATTTTGTACTACCACTATTGCGTACAGCGGAATTTCTCTTTTTAGGGTATGGCACAACGCTTCCTGACTTTGGAGGCTGCAATTGAGCTTTGGTCAGCCTTCCTGACGAAGAGCGCGAAGGGGCATCTGTATGCCAATTGCCACCTGATGACGATGGTAACATTACTGACGAGGAGTACGTGCATGAAAATGATTTCTCTGAAGTTGTTCCCGAGGATGTTTGCGGATACCTAGAAGTTCTGCAGTGCCGCGATGAAGGCGCTGTGTCTCCTACTCAAGGTTGGAGTTCTGAAGAAACCAGCGCGAAGACAATTGACTGCAGAAAAAGGCGGCAAGTCTTCAACCATGACTGGAAAAACAAAACACCCAGAGCCCTCTCTTAGAGCAGTCTTTGGTGACCATGCCACGTTTGATAAAAGACTGCCCAGCCAGAACCCTCCACTGCTGCTAGGAACATTTCCTGAGCTTGCGAACACGAGCACATTTGCGTTGTTCAGCAAAATTATTTGTCTAGAATACCTTGGTTTACTGGCTGACCTGAGTGCATGGTGCGCACTCCTAAAGGCGGAGGAGGTTGAGGCCACAGGAACGGACATAGGACAGTTTTTGGGCTCTTTTCAGTGGATATCACTCCGTCCCATTCGAGGACGCATACTGGGGCACGGCTGAAGACCTTTGCGTGCCTTTAGTCGCGACAGTGATGAACCGAATAGGTTCCGGCAGCTCAAGAGGTTTTTCCATGCTGTGGACAACACTTAGCTGAAGGCAGGGGAAAAGATGGGAAAGATACAGCCGTTTTACAGCGAAATCTCAAAATCTTACCGCCAGTTTGGAGTGTTTCACAAGAGCCTCAATATTGACGAATCAATGGTACCCTATTACGGCCACCACTCGTGCAAAATGTTCATTCGTGGTAAACCCATTCGTGTTGGCTACAAGATATGGATGCTATGCTTGTTCAATGGGTACCTCTATGCGATGGACATATACTGTGGAAGAAATGAGAAGGATGAACGGACACCTCTCGGGCTCAGGGTTGTTAGCGATATTATATCTGTCCTGCCCGCTTCTGAACAGCACGAAGTCTACTTTGACAAATTTTTCACCTCGCACTGTCTGCTGATGAAGCTGGCTTACCAGGGGACGCGAGAAACTGGGACTGCAAGAGAAATGAGAACCGGTGGTTGTCCACTAAAGAGCGTGAAAGATGTCGCAAAGAGGGAAGAGGAACTTTCTACTACAAGTTTGACGAGACTGTCTACGAATGCAGGTGGAACGACAATGCAGTAGTACCAGTTTGCTCAAACCACCTCAGCCACGAGCCTGTTGGTAGAGCAAAACACTACTCACGACGCGCAAACAAAAAGGTAGACATTCCTAACCATATTTTATAAAAGAATACTACGAGGGCATGGGGGGAGTAGACATTATGGACCGCCTTATCGGAAGCTATTGCCCAAAGCTGAGAAGCCAAATTTGTGGTGGAACCTGTTCAGCAATGGTCTGAACATGGCTGTCGTCGGAGGATGGCTCCTTCACTGCGAGCTTCACAAGGAAAGCGACGCCACCATGACGCACCTGGCATTCAGGCGAAACCTCACCATGTCCTTGTTGCACCTCAAGCAGAAACTCACAGTGCGCCCTGGACCTCGGGTTCATCAAAGAAGTGAAGATATTAAAACGAACGCTACACAGGGGAGGTATGCGAAGTGCACGAAAAACACAACCAATCAGTGTCAGGAGTGCCAAAAGCGGCTGCACAGCAAATGCTTCGCAGCCTACCACGGCTGGTGAAGCAGTAATCGAGATACAGCGAGAATAATTTTTCTATATAATTGTTTTCATTATATACTTTTCAGAGGCATTGCAAGAAGATAAAAACCTGTCTTTAGTTCGCAAGGACAAGCTATCCCCATTTTAGAGTCAATACAAGCTGTATCAGACCACTTTTGGTTTCTGTATATGGGAAACGCCAATGTTCCAAAAATGAAACACGCCGAAAAACATGCTTAGTCATTCTGAATGCTGCTGTAATTTTTGTCAGAGGTAATTTAGATGCCAAATACAAATTATCAGACCAATTTCAGGTTTTAAATATTTCTTCATAGTGCGGCGTTTAAAGGGTTAAATTGACAAGTTTCAATGAATTCCTACGAACAACAATAAAATGGACATCCAAGTCGTTATAGCATTAAAAAAAGACATTTGCAGAAAGTTATTTAACAAATAATTATGCAGTTCTGTGTGGTAACATCACTTGGCTGCAGATCCCTCTTCAGCATTCTTGAATGCAGACAGCACTTGATGACCATGCGGGAGCAGAAGTCGATCCGTAAGTCGCTCTGGCAATGGAAAAACAGGATGGTGGCAGAACATTGGCAACCTGCGAATAAAAGACACTCGTAATTAGGAGGAGCTTTTCTACACTAGGTTCGTAATTATGTAAAATCTGTTCCTCGGTCGAATCATAATTAGGCAGCCTGCATGTTGCGAGGCAGCTTACAAGAAGCTGCGATACACAGTGTCCCACGTAAAGATACGCTTCCATAAGAAAAAAATTCCCGCAGGTTCATTGTGCAAACTTCAACTCCGCGTATAGATGTGAAAGAGGTTACTTTCAAAATCTCCGCTGTTTAAGCAGCGCTGTTATGATGTAAAACAAAAAGGTTGTTAGGAAATGTTCTCACCGAGCATCCATAGCTGACACGTCATGAGATAGACTAGGGAAATGTTCAAAAACCATGTGGTCAATGTTCTCATTGCTACTATTATGTCTGTATATGCGCTAAACCTTGAGGTGACCATGTGCTGGGTGCCAGGGCACTCTGGAAGTTTGGAATAGCAGGTAGTGAAACCGAAGGCCGAATGGCTGCCCCTGCTGCACTTACTACAGTTGACATCACAATACCCTACACCGACCAAGTCACACATCAGACAACACATTTGCACAACATGGCAAGCACACTGTAATGAGCAGACCTACAACAAACTACACGTTATTAAGCCACTGTTGGGAGCGTACACCACTGACACACACAACAGACACAACGAAGTTACCCGGGCTCGATTACGGATAGTCCACACACATGCAACACGCTCCCACCTGCTCACGGGATCTCCTAGACCCATGTGCCGCGGGAGTGGAGAGGCCTTATCCATGATCCACGTGGCACTTCAGTGCAAGGCACTTCTCACCACACGACACAAACAGTTTCCACAACTATACAGACAATACATGCTGTTTCACCCATCAAATTTTTTAGGAGACGAGCCCATGTTTTCCATCAAGCATGTTTTTCGGTTTCTCATTGATGTCAATTTTTTACATCTCATCTGTCATCATGCATCATGACAACCTGGCCCTTCACACGAGTTATCTTCATTAGCTTGTGTTTTACTTCGTTTATTTTTACTGAACTGCTTTATTTTTACTTTCATGTCACTGAAATGAACTAACCATCCTTTGGCGCTCTTTGCTCTCAGTCAGCCTTGCGCCATAAAAAATACAAACCTCATCATTGGACTGGGAAAATGCACCCATCATCGCAACGAAGAAGATGTTGGCCAAAAATATAAACTTTCAATCGCTAGAATACAGACAACGCCTCACACCCTAAAGCAATAGCAAAACCCAGCACCCCATGTGTGCACGCTGCCTACGTCAGGTTTTAAAGTCTCCTAAGGAAATTTGCGCTCTGCAGTAAATTCATTGTGAACAAGGCTACGTGTGGGAACTGAAATAATTTTTTAAACTTTGAAGTCTTAAATTTTTAGTTTTTTATTCCTTGGTCGGTGCCTTTTTTCTCGCTCAAAAGCACCGTCCCGATCAGACGGGCATCGATAAAACCCTCGACTTCATTCGTAGATGAAGGTGGCCCTGCCAGCTAGTTAGTAAAGAGAGTAGACAAAAGTGGTCAACCGCAAACAGCAAGCAATGCATTATACATGCACATACAGTTCCACGCCTTTCCTGTGGCCCACCTTGACCGAAGGCAGAACGCTAGGGTGACTTCGATCTTTGCAACCAACAAAGAATTGAGGTGACAATCAAGAGTAGAAGCCGTGTAAGCACTAGAGTCAGTTAGGTCACTAACGATGGCAGTGAAAGCTCCTTGAATAAATATATGGCCCGAAACGTTTTTCTAGGCAGTTAAGAATACAGGTTGCAAAAGAGAAAACTGAACTACTGATCAGCATTTCAAAATGAAACCATGAGTGAGATTAAATGTTTCTGTTCATACTCGGAACAGGTCTAGAAGGTAAAGAAATGTGTGCAATGGGGCCACAAAAAGCCGAAACGTAGTGAATACCGAAGGCTAAGCACCCTAGCGTGGGCTAGGGGATTTTTTCCAAAATCCACACATAAAATGTTCAACTTTAAACGTTTAAGGCATGTAAAAAGGTAAAAAGGCTCCTAAAAGGCTATAGGTTACTACCGGATAAAGGTTTCTAGCTTATGAATGATGTCCTAATAATTATTAAAGGCACCCCAACACTTCTGCTGTTAAGCATTCACACATCGCTCAACTCTGGTAGCTTCACAAATATGTCTGGATGCTTACACTGTGTCGAATAGAGCTGGCAAGGCTTTTCGCTTCTTGTCATCGCATGGCAAGTCCTGAAGGAATCCAGGAATCTAGAAGTCTAAAAACAAGATAAAACATGATTAACAGACGAGATTGCAATAGAGCTGGTTGGTTGCGTTATAACAAAGGGGGCATTAAAAGAAACAAATACAAATACACCTTTGCTTTGGCCGTGTTTTTGCCGAGGTATTTACGGCCTGCAATTTTCCTCAAACCGAATTGACATTCCTCACTCATGCCACAAATCGGTTTCACACACGTCACAAAAACATTGCATGAACGTTAGTGATTTTGTCAACATAATAATCAAATGTGTAGCTGCAAAGAGGACAATACCGACTACCGGAGCTAGGCACGAGGCTTTTGCTATGCCTTAATCATTTACCATTTAGTCCTTCCAGAAGACTGAAACATTCACATGCAAGTAATGGGCCTTGGTTGTCCAAATAATCGCTACTAGCGCAACCAAATGGCACGTGATCTAGTTAGCCAACATTTATCGGCAGAGATGCATCCTGTTGGCACTTGCACCCTAAATTGTGCTAAATAAGGGTACCTTCTCTAGCTGAATTTGATACTAGAGTGTAATATTGCTTTTCTGGTCGTTGAACGTCTCAGCCACTCTAAGAGAGAGCCGGACACGCTGATGCACTGCAATACTGGCTGTTAGAATTGCCTGCCAGAGCGCTCACTGCGGTAGAGACAGCACAGTGTGAAGGCTACTTGGTTGGCACTGCCACAATGAAGTTTGAACTGTCCCTGGCACATTAGGTTCACGTGATTGTGCTCTATGCCTACATTGTGCTGAATGAATAGCTGTCCCTCTAGGGGCAAAGGCATCGTGCTTTGGCATCTGGACTGTGACTGGTATTGAGAATAACAAAAAGATCTGTAATTCCGTCAGGAATATGACAGTTGCGTTTGAGAAACCCCATAAATGAGGACCGCAGAAAAAATTTGTCACCATCCTTAATCGCACAGCTCGCATGTCAGCAGCCCTTAGGCCAAGGTAGCGATGAGCTCGCACGAGTTTATTTGAAAGGTTTGGAAATGAAATTTGTATTTTCGTTGACATGAACCCTTAGTAAAATTGGGGTTGCTGTGGGTGGCAGACAAGCAATATATTACAGAAAGCTAGCTACTGGCCTTCTCGTTTGCATTGCTATTTCATCACAGCCCTGTTCCTTCCCACATTTGTGATATGACAAGAATTGAAAGCTTACTAATCCCTAGGCAGAATCGTTCACCGTGCAGCAAGGAAAGAGAAACACCTCGAGCTAAGCTGGCAGGACAGACGCACGTTAACCTGAGGTTAGGAATATGCATTTCGGGCATGGTCGAATAATTATTTGAAGCCTAATACTTGCGCAGATATTCAGGCTGTGAAGTGCCTGAACTACCGTTTTCACAAGAGGTCACTTGCAAGGAAACAAGCTTTCTTTTACAAGTGATGCCAACACTCATGAGTAATTGGTATGCCTGTGATATCACAACCCCATTCCTTGTCAACACTGGATTCCGCTTTAGCAGATTTCGTCTGGTCGTATTCATGCATGCAAAAAGATAAAATTTATCCGGAGGAGCCACACACACGCAGTTTTGTGAAAAAGGTTAGCACAGTGCCTAAAGTGCCAGCTCTGGCAACGGCTTGCATCAATCCCCCTACGCTTGGCGGCACCACTAGTGGAAGCACTGACTCGTCGGCATATGCTTGCACGATTGCAAAATTCCGCGGATTTGATGACCTCCTATCTACACGAACAAGGGTTGGAAACAACCAGCAGCAAATTCGCCGTGCATCCATTTACACGAAATCCTGTGTATGCGTACCCTTTGAATGTGAACATCTTCGACAGAACTCTGTCTGGTTGGGTTTAAATTAAGAGGCAAATAAACCAAACAAGGGTGTTTATGCAAAGCGGCCCCAACATTTCGGAGCCAACTCGGCTCCTTCATCAGGCTTTACTATGTACGACAAGAAGCAGCGATTATATAGTTGTCTTCTTTTTCTTTTTTTACTGAATTCTTGCCCTTGCGCGGCGGAGGCCGTCGGCGTAGATGGTGGGAAAGGCTCTGAGGGATCTTTTGAGGCCTTGCCGGTTTCCTTGTATGTGCCAGGACTCAAGCAGTAATCTTTGTGAGTAATTCGTTTCGGTGCCAGTCACCTGCGCGCCGTCAAGGTTAATCCGGTGGTCAGCTTTTTCGCAGTGCTCGGCCAATGCACGGCGCTGAGTGTCGGACATGCGAACGTCGTTTTTGTGTTGGCGGAGGCGTTCCGGGAAGTTCATGGTCTCCCCAACGTAATTAGCGGGGCATTGTGCGCCAGAAAGTTTGTAGACGACCCTTTGGGATTTTTCTTTTGCGGCCGCTCTTTAGGTCGAGGTATGAGCCGTCCAAAAGCCGTCCAACGTTTCGGAACCGTCGGCTCCGAAACGTTGGGTCTGCTTTGAATAAACACCCTTGGTAGGTGTATTTGCCTCTTATGCGTACCCTTTGTATATTATTGGCGAAAGGGTGTCTTATGTGAGAAATCACAAGTTTCTCGGCATAGTTGCCGACAGAGGCCTTTCTTGGAGCACTCACGTGAACGTTATAAAGAGGCTCTCTGCAGTGGTGCATGTGCTCAACCTCATCGGCAGCAAGACGTTGGGAACACCAATAAAGTCGATGTTGCAGCTCTACAACGCTCATTTCTTGGGCTGTCTGCGGTACAGTGTCCCTGTCCTTTCTGGAGCGTGCCGCAAAACTACTCGGTCACTTCAGGGTATACAAGCTCAGGCCCTGCGAACCTGTCTTGGCCTACCACGATGCACGTCCACAGCAGCGACCATTGCCATTGCTCTGAATCACCATTTGGCAACCTTAGTTGAAGTTGAAATACTCAGGACACATATCAGGCACCTCGCCCGTCTACCTGATCATCACTTCGCTGGAATACCAGCGACGAATCCCGGGCGTCGTTCGCAAGAGTAGTAGCTTCCCACAACACCTGTGTTCCATCGACCTATACGCCGGTGATGCGACCGCTCATTCCGCTGTGGTGTGTTATGCAGCCCCGAGTGTGCCTAGATATCCCAGGAATAGCAAAAAACCGCGATCTTCCAATACCGCCCTACAACAGATTACTTTGACGTACATGGACGAGACATAAAGTGACCGAAACCATGTATACAATGATGGCTCGGTAACATCGTCGGGTTCTACCAGCGCTGATATTATTTTATTTTATTTCAAAAAACCGTAAAGGCCCTCTGAGGAGGGCATTACATAGGGTAAAGGGGACTACACTGGTGTCATAAAAGACTACAAAAAGGACAAAATAAACACAGTAACTAAAATGGCAAAAATGATTTACCTCGCTCGAATGGAAACAAATAGGAAAAATACCGTAAAACAATAAGAATGGCTATTAGTACAGTAACTGAAATGAACTACGCAGAGTATTACTACACGGAATATTAGCACACATCATATGACACCGCATGAACGGAGTAAAAGGAAGCAGGGAAATGGTACACATTATACATTGGTATTTTGCTCAAAGCTTTAGTAAATTTTATGGTATTCGGTTCAGTAACAATGTTTGATGCTACAATATTCCAGTCAATTGTGGTACGAGGAACAAACGATTCGGAAAAGGCAAGGGTACGACATGTGAGGCGTTTGATTTTGCATGAATGATGTGGACGCGGAAAAATAGCTCCGGGTTCAGAGATAAATTCGTTACGAAGAGGTACATGGTAGCATAGTTTATAAAATAATGTTAAGCGAGATATGTTGCGACAATGCGATAAGGATTCAAGTTCCGCACGATTTTAATGCGGTTACGCTAGTATAGGGTTAGTGATCAGAACAGATGAAGCGGACCGCGCGGTTTTGTAAGGCTTCTATATCATATTTTAGATATGCCTGATGTGGGACCCAAATGAATGATGCATACCCTAGTTTAGGCGTATTGTGTAATGTATGCCAACTTACCTAAATACGCGGGCGCATGTCTGAGGTTACGTTTGAGAAAACCAAGTGAGCTGTTAGCAGACGCGAGGTAATGGTTTATGTGAGTATTCCATGATAGAGATTGATAGATAGAGATGATAGAGATTGCTCAAATTGCTAGAGATTGCTGAAGAGATGATAGAGATTGCGCCACATAATAGAGATCGCTGAACTAATGCGGATAATACTGGAAAGATGCTTTGTGCTATATTTTTCAGAAAAGTTTTTTGAACCAGTGTTGTTAGCAGAAAAAAATCTTGAGATGAGTCAGAGGAGAAAATATGGCAGCCTCAGTTATTGTTATTTCTGGCATTGACGCATCAGTGCGACAGCGCATGGTTACCTGTGGGTGGAAAGATTCAACTGTAAATACCAAGGAAAATGTTTTGTTTAGTAGTTCCGATAAGTCTGCCAGTTACTGTTACGCCGTTCTGATCAGTAAAGACGATGTCAGTATTATGGTTGGGATTGATTACACTCCAAAAACGCCGAGGGTTATTTGCTCGCATCGATGATAAGTCACGCTGGAAAAACTGTAAGCGCGTGGTTTTGAGCAATTTTTAATATTCTCCGTCACATGCCTTATACCAATTCCAGGAAACAGTTAATTTGTTTTTTTCAGCCTGCCTGAATATTCTTTTCTTCTTGTTGTTTAGGCACCGAAGTTTATGCGAAAACCAAGGGGCAGTATTATTGGGTTTTATAGAGATTACCGGGATGTATTTATCTATCAGATTACTGAGGGCACTTTTTAGTAGTAACCAGTTTTCTTCGATGGTCCGCGACACGTGATTTGTTAGAAAGTCAATGGCAAAAAGTGATATTTTGTGGTTTATTCGATCAAAGTTAGCTTTCTTATAGCATTGAATGAGCTTGCCAAAGTTTGACTTTTGATATAAGGTGAACTGTGCAACCGGTAATACGCCGTGATCAGATAAACCATTGAGATGTGTTATATAAGAGCGTATATCTGCGTTGTTAGTAAGGGCCAAGTCAAGAATATTGGAACACTGGGTTGAACGTGTGCTTGGGCTTGTAACTAATTGGGTGAGGTTGAAATCAAGGTCACATTCTAGAAACGCATTATACCCCGACTGTCACTGTCCAGCAAATTCAAGATAGCCAATCTTACAACCTCCAGGGCTACAGAACTTACTTCCATCCGTAGCGCTCTTCACACCATGGAGCAAAATTTGTGCCGCAGGTGGGCTATCTTCTTTGATTCGGAGCCTGCACTTCAGCCACTCCAAGCATCCCTGTACCGGAGACCTCACTAACAGCTCCTCACAGAACTAAGAATGGTGTATGACCGCGCTGCCCAGGCGGGTCATGATGTCACACTACAGTGGCTTCCCAGCCACTGCGACATTGTGAGCAACGAAAGTACGGACGCTGTCACCCGGCTGGCGCGTCAAACTGTACTCATCCCATTGTCTAGGACGGACGCAGCTAGTGCCCTCCGCATTCTTGCCCGGGAAACAGCTATCTCCCAATGGTCTATAGATGAATTAACATGTGCACGCATTGGTGCTTTTGACCCGCCCTTGCAACGTCCCCTTTCATTAGGACTCCCATGGTCGGACGGAACTCTTCCTTGCCGTCTCTGGCTGGGAGTGGCGTTCAGAAATGCTTACTCGTACTTATACGAAAGGCAGCAAGGGCGGAGTGCCAAACGTGCGCCACACCGGAGACGATACGTCACGTTTTATGCGTGTGCCCACGCTACTCGCCTGCAAGAAAGAAGCTGTAATCAGGACTGAGGAACCGAGACTCTCGGCGGCCATTTTCGGAGGAGAAGATTCTATGCCACTGGCCATCTGTCATCCGCTCAGAAGGCGACTAAAGAACTAGTACGCTTTCTATGGGTGACGAACTTAAACAATAGGCTATAGAGTGATAGTCTCCGTACTCAATCAGTGTCAGTGCTTCAGCGCTAGACATAAGTGTCTGGTCCAACTTTTCTTCTTTCCTTCTTGTCTCTTTTTTGCTGAGTTTCGTTTTCCCACATGCAGTATAAAAACTACGCTCCAGACAGGTTAACTTTCCCGCTTTCCTTCTACATTATTCCTTCCTTGTCCATACACAAACCTTCGGCTAAAGTTTTGTGATTAGAAGAGCACCAAAGAACTCTGGTAAAGCATATCACTTCAGAGACATTGCTCCATACTGCTTTATTACTTTTTCTAAAACAAAGCAAGCTACAGCCGAAACAAGCAATTCCTTTCAATGGTATTGAAAAATGGTTCAACACATTTAGCTGGCCAGGTGAAATTAGTAACAAATATAAAGTTTTCAAGGGAATGTTCATTGTGTCCTGTATAAACAGACTAGATACTACATGAACTTTGTTAGCACAATCGACAAAGACAGAAATAAAGTTGCAGGGGCACCTTTGCTTGCCCTTAAGAATGTGTTAGCCTTCTCAATTGTTTGTGAAAGCATGCTTGAGTGGGTATGTTGACATCCTGCCAATTAGAATTGGTAAGAAACTTCAGATGGTTGCTTCCGTTGTCACGCAATATTCAGTTTTTACATTTCGTGGTCTTAACAAAGAGCCTAAGTTACATCATAGAGACCAAGCTTCATGGGTTTGAAAGAAAATGCTCTGTTGTAAGGAATGGCCAGCATTGTTTTCACTTCGATATTCCGGCTGCGCTATTCATGATCCCTACGACCACACCCCCAAAGAAGGCTGCACAATGAAAGCAAGTGTGTAAGGGTTTTTGCGGTTTCGAAGTGAAAGCTAGGGGAGTGGTTGAAGACGGTCTCACCGGAAGAGACAAATTCACCAAGAAAGGTAGTGATGATGATGCAAACCAGTGACGTATATGTGGTGCCCGTATTATTTCATTTGAGAACGGTGCAGCATCAAAGTTCTCACCCCACGCCCTGTCACATGCTTCAAACCGTTATGTAGTATTTACAATTTTCACTAAGCTTGCTGCCATACTTTATGTATGAGATGACCCTAACTGGGCGCCACGCCTCAGCCTAGAGTGTTTTCAAGTGAGCGCGTATACATGCAGTGCCACTTTAGTTAATTGTGGGCATCCAACTCTCATTACCTTCGACTTTTCCCTAAAGCATGGCGTCAGGCTGGTTGGGTACACAATTTGACGAATACAAAAAAGATCTGAGACAAGGATTTATAAAGTGACAAACTACAGTGCTCGTATTCATAACTTCACACTTTCTTGTCTCTATACGGTTTTTATAGTAGTCAAAGCATGTACCGTGACCTTGTTTTGTTTATAAATTCTATTTCGCCTACACCAAAAAAAAAGACCTAAAAATAATTGGTGGAAGGAATCTTTGTTACCCCAAAAGAGGGGGTTGTCGCTGCCGCATCTAAGTTGATCACGTACATACCTCACGACTGTTTTCAATCCGACCCTTCGCATAACCGCTCAGCTTCACTGAGACTTCCCATAGAGGGCTTCCACGTGTTCAATGAATGCATCAGAACACTTTCCAGACCACATTTCTATCTCTCACACTTCTCAAGAAGTGCAGAGAAAGGAGGCACAATAAACCAGCGTCTTGTCTCACACTCCACCACTACATCAGACTTTGTCGCAGGCTTCAGTGAAGAAATTTTTCTAGCTCGATCCGCGGTCATCTGAAACTGCACAAGAAATAAGGAAATCGGTGCATGGGGATGACACTGCACTAGCTCCAAGTGAACCACGTTATCAGAACCGCTGTCCATGCAGGTAGCAGAACCGCGCAGCCGAGTGGCCAGTGCATATATTCTACTGGGACGTTCGGCCGGAATATACACTTGTTTGGAGCTGACCGAGAATTTCGATTAGATGTGTTTGGCTACACGCAGCTAATGGTAATTTTGATTGCAGGTTCTAGCAACGGGATCTGGGAACGCTGCTATTTTTGCTGAGTCTAGAAATGCGCGAGTTATGCTCACGCATGAACAGTGAAGAAGAGCAGCCCCATGGTTGCAAGGATTATTTGTGCCTCCTAGTAAGATTGTAAAAAAGTATAAAATATAAATAGAGTATAAAAGTATAAATATACTTTTAGAAAGTATTGTATAAAAGTAAAATATAAGGGAAAGCGAGCGGATCTAAATAGATCATTGTGCCTTCTGTGTTATTTTTTGCTTATTTAAATGTTCCTGAATCTGTTGCACAAAAAGGCTTCAAGGAGTCATGAAGAGAAAACAAAAGTTTGTTTTTTTCGGAAGATTAGGTGTTTCACAGTACCCGAAGCGCTCTCCCGGAAGCAAATGATGCTTTATTCACTGAGAAATAAGGCAATTTAAGCCAAAATTTTAAATCTCCCGCTAAAATTGCACATTTCGTCACGTGAACAATGGCGTCATACGAGCCGGTCCATGAAACAGATACTTAGTATGTCGACTTCATATAGCACCCACACGCGGGAGTCGACCGAGACGGCGGACATTTTAAAAATACTAGTAAAACGTAGTGCACCCGCAGCCCTAGTCATGGAATCGCCTGATCCGGAGAACAAAAGTCTCGCTGAGGAGCTCGGGCTTGCATTTAACAGCCTCACACCACTTGAACGCTCAATGTTTCTAAGTGCACGAGCGGCAAGAGTTGTGGGATACGCGGTGGACGGGAAACCGACCATTCCGCGATAGCCACAACAGACGAACGCCCAACCGTCGGCACCGCTGCCTCATCAGCCCCGTGGCGACAGACGAATACAGACTGGTACGTATGTACTGTATTTTCAATTTCAGTAGCAGTATCGCTTATGCCAGTTGGCCAGTGTCGTGTATGGAAAGCCGTTCACTCGAGCTCTCTGCTCCGACCAGAAAGATTTGAGCGTCAATGCGCGGTGTGTACGGCAATTTTTTTACCCAAGGTCAGAGTTCTTCGGCGATTTGACGAAGTCGGCGACGAGCGCCAGCATGTCCGGGTCCCTGCCAAAATCACTTCCTCGGAAATGAAGCGAGCACACTCGTACTTCATTTAGCTCTGTTTCTCCTCCGTTTGCAAAGTTCACAAAACGTAGCCACTTGCTACGCCGAGGTTCGTCGTTGGGCAGCACATGAAAGGAGATCTCACCGGCGGGGATGTCGCACTCCCTCAACGATTTGCCCGTGCTACATGGGCATTTTAAAACACAGCAACAAAATTTCATTGTAAAGTACTCGAACAAACTTAAGTTTTCAGTGGTTGTAAACTGTAAACAAGCTCGTAATGACAGCAGCAAGCCAACACGACCTCCATACCAAAACCTGTGCGACAAGTGGCACTATCTCGTTGCTGCTCTGTGTTCCTTACTCCCCTTGTTTCTATTTTTACCTTTGCTGGTTGGCGATATGACGGCCAAGCTCCTGTGAAGGAATTACGATACCAAGCAAGGTCGCGGCTGTGCGTGCTGGGACGGTTCGTTGGCCCCGAAGAGCCTTGAACCCGAAAGTTCGTCTGCGCGACGGTGGCGACGGCGAGATGTCGAGTTCGGCTGGCGGTAGTTTCGTACGCATGGGCATACACGCCTGCGTGTCCGTTCGGAACTTCAACCGTTTACTCCATCGTTCTTTGTCATAAAAAGAATGTGCAGTGTGTTTCACGGGCATTTAGCTCGCTATGCAAACTGTAAGCCCTGCCTAACATGTGTTTGGTTTTGCCGGCCTCCGCCAATAGCAGAGCATTCTCGAGTGACATAATAGGTTCTGTTGCGAAAAATGAGCTAGTGGGTCGCATGGTCATTTCCTTTTTTTCCTAAATATGTAGCTTATTGGAGCGAAGTTTGCGTTATAAGTGGTGTCGTTATGGTTCTAACGAGGCAATCTTTGGAATGAACCAAACTTGTGTTTTCTCTTCATGGCTCCTTTCAGTATAGCACATACTGCTTATACAACCATAATATACGACCCTAATTGTACTGTTTCCTCAGACCTACTGCCTGCCAAACAAAGATTTTAGCTGAATTGCGTCTGAAATGGAACCAGCTGGTTTGTTCTACTCAGAAAAACAGCACGAAAAACGAGAACTAACATTGAGCAGATTACACCGACGTGCACTGCATGATTTTAAGTATGGCTCGCTTGACAAATATTGTCCTGCTGTGTATAGCAAGATAATACGAGTGTATGGATGCAGACTCGATTCGCGTTTATAAATATGAAGTAGACGGTTAATAAAGTACTCCCATTTAAAGGTTACACCTAATACGTTCACTAGAAAAAACACTGAGCACAGGTGGAATTCCACACACAAAAGCAACGAAAAAAGACAAATTCAAAAATAGACCAACTATAACAAACAGGTCAACACTGTTCACAAATTCATCTGTGTGCACGATGCAAGCTGTAACCCTAACAAATGATACTTTGCTACGTGTTGAGATAGGTGTTCGCATTTGTAGCCTTTACACAAAGCCCACACAGTTCTCAAAAGTTTTAGTCTAAAACAATTTTCTCAAATTATAGGTGCTGCGGTGATAGGGGCATCACAAGCCGCTCCGCCCTTTCACGAGCGCACCCCGCTCAAGCGATGATCAAACACAATACGTACGCTCACGGCAGCGGGTGGCAGTGCCTTTTTCTTGCAGCACGCTTTATTATTGGTCGCGTTTAGTCAACTTTTGGGAATGACAATTCACAACAGCATGTATGTGGCAACAAAGGCGACATGGCCAGGCATGGTTAGGCGCAGCTTACCTGAGAAGAGGAACGACGGAGAGAAGTAGCCACCGGCGATCGGGTATGGTGTACTATGCTGGGCAAGTAGCAAACGACATAACTTGGCTTCAGGATGCAAAGTTGTCTTTACATAATTCCAACGCGTGTCGAACGCGACAAGCATGGCAAAAAAAATAAGAAAAACAAGGGGCGCTAATGCGGCGACAATCGTGGGACCGGGCACTGTTAGGACAATGGAGTTTCATTCTAAGTAAATTTGTATGAAACTCTATGGTTGGGACCGGTTTGAGCCTTCGGTAACATATTCAGAATGGCCGCGCGGCCATGCTCATCGAAGTATTTGCGTAAGACATAAAATCTAGAAATCAGTAGTTAATTCCCTTTTTATAAACGTAATATTAGAAATATTTTATTTTAACTTTGGTATTATATAAACAAACAATTGAATTGTTAGTTTTAAAATGCTGTGTCATCCTCTGCCGAATACGAATGCAGCGCTGAGGGCGAATTGCTGCTCAATTTAAACAAGAGAAAGATGGCCGAAAGCTGGATGGTACTGCATAATGACCTCCGTTTATGTTTTTGTTTTCGTGTATGCTAGTGTAGCGTCCCAGTTCTTGTTTTATATCCATTTATTATGACTTTAACAATACCTTATCCTTACTCATTATAACTACATTACATTTTGCTCTATTGCGCCGCAAGAAAAGCGCTTTTTGTTGCTTCGGTGTCTGTGATACGCATGCACATCAGTTTTTGTAACCTTGATGCAGCTATTGCTTTATATTGGGTTATTGAATCCAATGGTAAGCACATTCAGTTTGAATTGTTCTCTCCCATGTCATTTTTTTTTTCTTCTATCAGCTTTATTCTCTCCCTCACTGCTCTACTGGCAGTTTGCGTTACCTAGCTTTCTCTTCGCTATTCACTTTTCATTCTATTTTCCTAGCATTCGAAGGCGTGTGTAAAGGTTCAGCTGCTTATCGATAAATATATTGAAAGAACTCAAGTCGACTACATGCCCGTTGTGCAACTTCGAGTGTCCCTTTTACACCTGGCGCACAGTCTGCACTAAACTTGGCCTCTTCGAGATCCAGACTTTTAATTACACGCAGGATAGTCATGCGTCTTTTTATTTAATGTAATAAAACACATATGCCAAAAAAGGTGCTTATTGCCTGAAAACAGCCCCTATAATAGATGGCCTAGCCAAAGCTACGCCGCGGTAAGCCTAAGTCGAAGGAGCAACATACCTGCTTGCCACTCACACAACCGCATCAGAAAAAAAAAAACAGATATCAAAAGTTTTTTTTTTCATGGCATTCCCGGCCAAGTTTCTACGAATAGCCCAACCGCACAGTAGCGGCGAGATCATTCGCATAATTTTGCACAGCTCGACTACCAATAAATATTTTGTGTTCTTGGCAAGCCCACAACAATAAGCGATTTCGCAAAGCGCCTGAATAAAAACAAAGACGAACAAAAAAACTGAAACGTCATTCGCCTACTGCATTTCGGTGGTTATTTTGTATAATTGATCGTTTTTGTTTATTTTTTCTGGTTTCATTCTGTTGTCACGCAGCTGTTGGCAACCCATACGTGCCACGTTAGTTTTATTGGAGCATTTGCTTTCATTTCTTACTTATATTGTGAGAGCAGAAAAAAGCTTTCTTTTAGATAGTTTAAGCTCGTAAAACAAGTAAAAAAAGGTGTCATGACATATAAACCGTTCACCAAGCGACATTTAACGGCAACCGGCAGCGAGACATGTTCCCCATTTATTTCCGCTATTTACTAATGTGGCTGCTATAATAAAGCACATCGTATAGTCGTCACAACTACAGGTCGAGGTTCTAGATAAAGTTTGCGGCAGACAGGTGTTCTGGACCGTGATCTTTGGAGCCCATGATAGGGGTTACACGCATAAAAGCCTTCAGTAAAGGGAAGTGTTTGGGCAAAACAATTGGGGGAGCTTGCCCTAAGTTGCACAAGGCTTGAACCATAGCGAAGCCGGAGGATTTGTTCCTATGTAAGCAATAAAAGACACACCACCAAGCGTGGAATTAGGTTTGGGACTGTTTATTGGCACATTCCGTCGTCACGTTTCACTGTGGTAGTAGTAGTGATTGTCATATACATCTACATCGTCTCCCGCATTATGCATGACTGGCGGGCCCAGATGGTTTTGTTCGCAGGCTTTCACGTTACTCCCAGTGGAATGCGCCAGCACGCGCTAGATCATGCGGCATCCGGCTTCGCAAACTGGGCGTCTCAGCGCGAGCTGTCCTGTGCTGTCCCTTGAGGCACGGACGCATGTGGTTTCGCAAAGCAGCTAGGACTGGCGCTACCGCATTTCAGTTCAGAAGAAAAACGTTGGGTGTCCTGGCCACTTATTTTGTTTTCTGTTTTTGGAATTTTTTCCGAGCGCCACGCGAAAGCCTGGAAGAGGCCGGGCGCTCCTCGTAAAACGCGCACTTACGTGCTCAATAAACGGCGGAAGTAACTATACACTCGCTCTTTTCTGATGACGGCTAGCAACAGCTTCGCTGTTAAAAATTACGAAGTCATCGGGTCTTATTGAGAACCACCAATCCGCTGATGGCTTGGTTGACGCGTGCGCATGGGCTAGTTCAATGCACCACGTTCACGCATACTGGAAGCTCATGTACTGGCTCTAGGTTAAGCCGGATATGAGTCTGTCCTTTTTCTCGTGGAACCCAACAGCAGCAGAAAAGCAATGTCAAGTGCAATTTGCAGGGTGATCACTACATAAATAACTTGACATATTACTCAGACACGTTGCGTCACGTCAGACACGTTGCGACACTGCTTTTAACTCAGTCAGTCAGAACGGCAAAAACTCCAGAGAAAATGTAGCAATGAACGAAGCGTATCTGACGTATGTGACAAATTACATTACTAAAAAAGTGGCACTGCCGTTAACACTATTTTTGTTTATATCGTTTAAAGTTTGTTTATTTGAGCATTCCTAATACACAGAAATACAGGGAAACAGGGACAAAAAGCTTGTCATGCGAAAGCTTGACGAGGTCTCAGTACCCATGGCATACAGCAATAGCAGAAAGTTTGTGTACAAATGGAGAACAACTAAACTAACCTACGGAATGTTTTTTTCCTGAGTAAAATATGTTGGCGCTGAATTCTTTGCACATATGGCACGCACAGCTTTCTTTCCGAATGATGCCATATATGCCCTTTCTTGGACTCGTATTCATGCTAGAAATTTCCAAACCATGAACAAAATAGGGGCAAGTTTTTCGACGATTAGCACTTTCTATTTCCCAGCGAAGGTATACCTGGAAAGGAAAATGCAGTCCACCGTAGTGGAGTGTGCGTGAATTCTCGACATGAGGTCGTTTTTATTTTTTGCCTTCTAAAATGCAAAAAAACAAAAACAGCTTTCCGTCGCACGGGACGGAAAGCTGTAGCGTATGTAAAGAAGTGATAACAGTTTCGTCATCTTTTTGTCTGTACTGTGGCATATATTTGTTTCTCCTTAATTCTTCCTTTGTCTTTTCGAACACTCAAAGCGACCGTTTTCAAGAAGGTGGGCTAGCGAGGTGCAGCTGTCAAGGCAAAAATGTGGCACCATTCTATCTGCGTATTTGTTTTCTTTTTTGTGTAAACGCGCGTGCTTTTTTCAAGCGCGCCTTATTTTGTTCCTAAGTTTTGTGGAAAGCGAGGGCGTCCTCAAGAGAGCTTGAAAGGGAGTCAACTTCGCGGCCCGCTTCACAGCTCTATTCGTCCTCAGCCCCTTTTTTTCACCTTGCGGCTGTCCTAAACGGCTAGTTCCCTCACAAAGGCGCTATTCAACGTCGGAATTCCCGAAGGGGGAAACTGGTTTTCTGCGGTACGAGTATTTCGCGAAGGCAAGCAGAGAAGCGCCGTACCAAACGCTGGATGCTGTACGTCGTTGGCGCTTCTAAAAACGCGTTCGCAAACGTCTACAGCGAAGATAGATTTCTGTCCACCACCCGGAACATTTATGTCGAATAAATAAACAGCTGACCTTTCCCGGAGAACGCGAAAAAATGCATTTCGGGGGTTTTAAGCGATGAACATACACCTGGGTTCTGGTGCACATTGTAAAGGCGGCTACGAATTCATTTATAGCACACCGGGATCTTTCACGTGCGCAAAAATCCTGACACACGCCCGTTCTCATTTTTCGCCCAAATAACCCGGTTGTTTTGAGAGTATTATTTTGAGACGGGCAAAGGAAGTTCGGATTATTTCGTGGTCCACCCCCCTTGCTTGGAGGAAAGTGACGATTGTGACCTATCTTTCGCTAGGAGCCCGGAAATTGAAGCATGCTTTTAGCACTTCGTTCTAATGGGCACATTAAGCGAGCTGGTGCTGACGCGATTATGTAGCGCGTTATGTAAGTAAGCTTCTTCACTTTTTTTGCATGCCTACATTTTGCGTAACCAAACTCCCATCGCAATTCTAATCACCCCAAGAGAGCAAGTTCATTCGTCAATTTACAATCCAGTCCTTGAACCAATATTTGTACCGTGCTTCAGTCGGTTGGTACCAAACATTACCGAAACCTGTACGTCCGCTTTTCCCCGCACTCGCTCCGCCCCCGCTCCACCTCCATCCCCCCCCCCTCCACCTGAAAAAAAATTACCGGGTATTCACTAATTCAGGCAACGCTTTACGGCGAGAAACATCAGCTTCGCTGTTAATAAAAACATGTGAAGGGTAGGCTTGTTGTTCCCACCAGCAGATTTTTTTTAATTGCGAGTTTGCTGTGCAGCATAAAACGGTTTGGGTGAGTGTGTTTAAATGTACGTAAACAGGAACATTTCTCTCAGAAAGTGTAAAAGGCTCCGGTGATACGGCCCAAAGAGCCAACATCTTTAGTCGGGCGGCCGCTGAGTCGCTGAGTCGCTGAGCCAGCAGCGGCGGTGGTGGCATCCATGTCCGGTGGGGATGCTGCGGCACCCACTGTTTTCTCCTCTACACCGGCCCAAAGCAAATGCGAGGGCACAGCGGAGATGGAGACGGCGGAAACCGCGGCAGTCCCCACCATCGCCGCACCGCTTGTGCCATCGGGGTGCTCCTGATGCTCTCGGCGGTCGCGGCTCGAGCGAAGGGCACCGGAAAGGGTGCCAAGACCGGGGTTTCCCGTCAGCCGAGTACTCTTTACAAATCTGATGACAACATGGATGTGGGACCTTTCCTGTCTGTCTTGCAGCTAAAGGAGCGGGTTCCTTCATACAAACCTCTAGAGAAGTTTAAAAAAAACCCCTTCCAAGAGTACAACCCCGAAACACCCTACATAAATAGCCGCGCTCTAGCAGCTCTAACACATTATAATGGGAAGACAAAATATCATTCAATGGAACTGCAGAGGCCCTCTGAAGAAGCTTGACGACGTGTATGCGATTTTGAATGCTAATCAGCCATGTGTAATGTGTGTCCAAGAAAGATATTTGAATTCCAAACACAAAAATTCCTTAAAGATTTACCTGGTATACAGAAAGGACAGGGATGGCTGCACACACTCTTCTGACGGTATGGCCATAATTGCCCGCAAATGCTTAGCATGCCACCCTGTAACTTTGAACACTGTCGTTGAGGCTGTAGCAATAAGCCTAATATTATTTAATAGGTTGATAACTCTATGCTCTATATACATTCCTCCTGATGTTGAACTTTCGAGCTCTGATTTCGAGGCGCGGGTTGACCAGCTGCCCGAACCATACATCCTTACAGGCGACCTTATTATTTACAACTCTCTTTGGGGCTCTTCTCCCATGGATGCCCGAAGTCGCCTGATAGAGAAATTCCTTACGTCTTCAGAAGAATGCCTTTTCAACAAGAAACAGCCTGCGTACCATAACATAAGACACAACACATACTCACATCTTGACTTGGATATTGGTTCTGCAATTCTCTTCCCATGTCTTGCGTGGGGTGTGGGCCCGCACTCATATGGTAGTCACCATTTCCCCACTTCATTAACTTTATAGGTACAGGCCTGAGCAGTTCATCTTCCCATAAAAGGTTTAGTGAATCAAAAGCAATCTGGAATACATTTACAGAGACATCCAAACTACACCACACAACCATTAGACACCTACACATTGAAGAAGCTTCTCAGCTACTCACGGCGCACATCCTCGACGCTGCCGAAAAGTCCATTCCCCACGCCTCTGATGCCCCGCGCAACCAGCGGAGGCCGTGGTGGAATGACGACTGTAGGCGGGCGCGGGAGGCCCACAACAAGGCGTGGGGAATTTTTGTCAGTACCCCACGTCGGGAAACCTCCTCTTGTTCAAAAGAGCAAAGGCGATGGGAAAAAGTGTGCGCTGTGAGGTGAGAATTGGCGAACATTCATAACATCAATTAACTCCTACACAGACACACGAAAAGTATGGACATGAATACGCATACTCAAAGGACAACACACACACAACCTGCCTCTGGTCATCACAACAGGGGACACACTCGACGACCAGGCTGACACACTCGCACAACACCTAAAACACGTGTCCAGTTCAGCACACTACACAAACAGATTCATGAAACGCAAACAATCGGCCGAAAAGAAGTCTTTACGTTAAAATGACAAGTCAGCATCGTCTTATAACTCCGAGTTTTCACTTCATGAGCTGAGGGCCGCTCTGAGCACTTTTAAACCCTAAGCTCCAGGCCCAGACAACATCACATATGCAATGATACAGCACCTACACTCAGACACTCTTCTAACACTCCTCCAGCTATATAACAAGATAAGATATGGCTTTCGGGGCACATTCCAAACGCTTGGAAGGTGGCTATAGTTGTAGCTTTTCTGAAACAAGGGAAGGACCCGTCGTCCCTCTCAAGTTACTGTCCCAGAGCCCTGACGAGCTGTCTGTGCAAGCATCTCGAGAAGATGACAAATCGCAGTCTCGTGTATTTTCTTGAGTACAACGGCATTCTCGAGAGCTGCCAGGCAGGCTTCAGTGCGGGGCGATCAACGAACGATCAACTCGTAGCTCTTGAAATATGTATCAGCGATGCCTTCGTGCTTAAACAGTATTGTTTAACTGTGGTTTTCCACCTCGAGAAGGCGTACGACCCCGCTTGGCGTTATGGGATCCCTAGCGGCGTCAAGGCAATCGGTGTTTCTGGTAACATGTTAAACACCCTTGTGAGTTATTTGTCGGAAAGGACGTTTCGAGTGAGAGATGGCTGTGCACTCTCAGAGGTTCATGTGCAAGAAAATGGCGTGCCACAAGGTGGTGTGTCGAGTTTCACTCTCTTCAGAGTAAAGATGAACTCTGTTGGAAAGGCATTTCCACCTACAATCTCTTATTCGATGTATGTATATGACGTGCAGACATCCTTTTAATCATGTAACATGTCCATCTGAGAACATCAAGTCCAGCTTGGTGTCAACAAACTTTCCAGCTGTGTTGAGAAGAACGGTTTTAAAATTAATCCCGGAAAGTGCTCTTGGGTTGTGTTCTCCAGGAAGCGTGGGGTCCACCCGGACCCAGACATCATTCTTGCTAATGTGCCGATTCCTGTGAACAAGGAACAAAAGTTTTTATGTATTCTATTTGATGAAAAACTCACATTAATTCCTCATATCCAACAGTTCAAATGCAAATACCAAAAAACAATAAATATTCTTCAGGTGTTCGCACATCAATCTTATGGGGCTGACAAATAACTCCTGCTGCGCCTCTACGCAGCTTTGGTGGGGTCTCGGCTCGACTACGCCAGTGTCGTGTATGGCTCGGCGACAAAGACAGCACTAAAATGCTTGACCCAGTGCTGCATCTTGGGTTTCGCCTCTCATGCGACGATTTCCGCACTAGCCCTGTAAAATGTCCTTATGTCGAGTGCGACAAATGGTACCTAGGGAATCAGCAGAAGCATGTTGACCTGATGCATGCATCTAAAAACGTGTCTCTGACCAACCATCCTTTTAATCCCATCAGGAACAAAACATCAAACTTGCAACTTTTTTAAGTAGGTCATCTATTTCCTTACACATTTCTCTCAGAGTGAGAGAGGGGGCTTCTGCACTCAATGTCCCCCTTTCAGACACACGCAAGACGCCCATTCCTAATTCTATTACACCATGACACCTACATCATATATCATGCGACCTGTCATTCACGCAACTAGAAAAGAATAGGGTACCCAGGAGTGTGTTTCTGAAGCACTTCTGTTCCTGCAGGACAAGTACAGGTCCGCAGAATTCTATAGCGACGCGTCGAAAACTGGTAGTACTGTTTCTTGTGAAGCGCATGGACCAAATTTTTGAGTTAGCAAAACAATGAATTTTCGTAACAGTATTTACACGGCAGAAGCATGCGGCATTTTACTTGCTTCAAACCACATCATCAAACATAAAATTCTGAAGTCTATCGTGTACACAGACTCTCAAAGCATTGTACAAGCACTGTCATTAGGTAGGTCATCTAAAAACGCTGTCATCAATGCTCTTTTCTAGGTACTAATGACTGCATGTGCCTGAAATCTTGAAATAACTATATGCTGGGTACCAGGGCACTGTGGAATCCCTGGCAATGAGGCCGCCGATCAAATGGCTGGTGTTGCCGCTCTCCTGACTACAGTTGACATTACAACAGTACCTTACACCGAACAAAGGACACATTTCAGTTGACAGCTTCGTAACACAAGGTAACACTGGAGTCAACAAACAGACAACAAAGTACACGTAATAAAACCCAACTGGGAAGCTACATAACTGACTCACACAATCGATACACTGAAGCTGCTCTGGTTAGGCTGCGAAAAGGTCACACACATGTAACGCACTCCCACCTGCTTACTGGATCTGCGCGACCCATATGTAGCAGGTGTGGAAGGGACGTATCCGTAGTCCACATACTAATCACATGCAAGGCACTTGACACCACACGACAAAAACATTTCCCTGAAATATACAGACGATACATTTCTTTGCACGCATCATACTTTTAAGTCAACGAAGCAATGTTTTCTACTCAACGTGTTCTTAAGTTTTTAGCGGAAGTAAAATTTCTGCATATCTAATCACACCACGTGTAATCATCCTGACCCTATACACCAGCCATCTCCATTGTGTTTTGCATTGCATGACTCTTCCTTCAACTTACAGGTTTTAGTATTTAGTCTCAACAACCAATAAATAACTTCTTTGGCACTGTTTGCCCATAGTCGGCCTTTTGCCAAAATTCCAACCATCATCATTATCATCGAAACAATGTGAAGGCATTTTTTTACAATGAGCAGCCACATGCGCAATTACTTAGTCATACTCACTGAAACGTTTATTTATAGTAAACAATAGAAAAGGGTCGTATCTAAAGTGGCCGCTTCGTTGCAAGTCTCAATTAGGCGGGGACGGTACCTTCTTTGCTCAAATTTAGCTTCATTAAAAATGTCTTATTTTTGGAGACAGAACGTGGGCAGAACAGAACTTTTGGAGACAGAATCATGGAGAAAACAGCCTACTTCACAGGCCGTTTTACTATTTGCATTCCTCGTGGTGAATGAAGCTGACCCTAACAACGAAGCATTCGAGTGAACCCACCGCAAACTCGTGTCTGTATAACGCGTGATGCTTTGCGGAACGCGTTCGGAACGCGTCATGTGGAACGCGTGATGATGATGACATTCTCCTCTTTTCGTTCGCCCTACTTCGGTGAGCTTTAGCAGACCAGAAGTGTGGCCAGCGAGACGGGTTTCTTGTATGCTTGCATGTATACGTGCTTCGAGCACTGAGAGGGAAAAAAACCGTAGACGAGAGAGATGAGAAGTGTGACTTTGTTATATTCTGTAGACTTCTGCACTTCCCCAAAATCACGCCTTCCCAAGCAGCCGTGGCACAGGGGCCAGCGCCGTCTGAACCACGGCGTTACAATACCTTCTTTCTTTCACAGTTTTCTCAGAAACTCTCATTTCATCTTCACCCACTTCCTCAACTCATCGAGCTTAACGCAGCCAAATTGTTGCGTTGGAGCAACATTCTTTTCTCATAGAAATAAATTACTTCAAAGTCTTTTAGTGCAGTTTTTTAGCACTAAGTGGACTAGCCAGAGAGAGAGAGACAGATTCAGTCAATGGCATCTTTCACGTTTCGATGGTTACATTAAACATAAAATATTACACTTTCAAAGTTTTCAGCGCCAATTTGTGAAGCCACTTAGCTGTTATTCTGTGATTTCACACTAAACTATAATAACAAAATCCTATGTGTCCCGCGCAGATTGCTTTTTTTGTTTTCTTTTAGGCTTCTTAGCTTCTTAAACGTATTGTTTGTATACAACCTGCCGCAGACTCAAAATTCAAACGTGGCCTGCAATCACGGTGACGCTCCTTACTGCACCTTCTCGCTGGCTGCTCTCTGGTACTCTGTGTGCATGCGGTACCGCATTCGTCCACCGCGCACGGTTCGACTGTTTGTATTGTTTTTCTACAGTGAACTGGAATACTGGAGTTTGTTTCTGTCATGGAGTGCGGTGATAACGACGTTGTTAGCGCCGCGTTTGCGGAATTTTTTTGTGATATTTCGCACGTTCGTAGTTATCGCTCGGTCTACAGATAGCGTGACAGCAGGTAAGCGTAATTTTATTGCTTTTTTTAAGTGATGCGTCGTAGGGCGCGTTTACTGAGTTTACTCTTCACCAATTCAGAGCAACATGCGTGACACGGCGTCTGAAACGTCGCCGTGACACACCCGTCGCGTGTTTTGAGAAGGTAAGCTCTCTGTTACTTTTTTTTTGAAGTGTCAAGCCCTACCCTCGAAGTTCATCTTGGAGGGCCACCTTAGTGCAAGCGCAACATTTATGGGATTTGCATGTTCGCACGACAGTGCCGCAGCAGGCGACAGCGCGGCCTGGCAGGTCTGACACGACTTGCCAACTATCACACGCTATGACGCGGAGTGCGTGTGTCGCGGGAGAGCATTTCACGCTGGTCGGCGGTTCTGAACGGACGAAGGTTGTAACTGGCGTCCAGTTCAACCTTAGCTGGATATTTTATCACTTAGTTTTCTGCGGCATTTCCGCAGTCCAGGAACACTGGGGCTCTTCGAATTACAGTCTTGGTCTCACCGCGGACTCCCCGAGAAGCAGACCGGCATTCCATTTTTCCATGTATTTCTATAGGGTCTGGGGAACCTCGGACTACCCGCGGACTATTCGCGGTGAATCAGAGACTGTAAATCGAAGAGCCCCACTGTCTGAGCACCCCATGCATGTTCAGTTCTGATTCCCGAGTAAAGTTCTTCGAGAAGGAAGCTTACGAAGCTGCGGCGAGTATTCGATGTTACTTCATAAATTGTACTCGCGCATCCTTTGTGGGAGTGAAGCTTGATGCCTGTTCTGATTTTGCAAAGCTCATTCAGCCGTGGCAGGCGCAGGTCATTGTCGGAATCAGTACAAATTTTTTTCTGTGGTAAAGCAGGCGGTCATATGGGTACAGATGTTGATTAATGTAAATACGCAGCTAAACGTCTCTCTGTGCAGAGCATAGACGAAGAAATGAGTGTTGGAGGGATACTTACAATTTACTGATTGTGTCATTTCCGGGTAACAATGCAGGATAAAAAGGTGCAGCTAATGTAGACAGACCTTTTTCGCGAGGCTCTCCAACTTTGAACTTTTGCCCCTTCCCAGAAGGGTGCTTGGGGGTGTACACTATGTTCCATCAATTCACACAGTCTGGTTTTCAGCAAATATTAAGCCTTCATGAGCCACATCTTCAGATACCACAAAAAACAGGATAGGCAAACACACAATGCTGCTTTCTTGTGTTCTATGCTGGCATGTGGGAGCCACGGGTAAACAAGTATGAAGAGCATTTCTCATTGTGGATCAGTGCAAGATTTGGACCAAGTCTGTTGTGCGTCCTTCCTCGGGCTGTGTCATCAGGCTGAGGTGAGCTGGCCCGTTTATGACCCGCGAGTCTAGGTGCCACAGAGAAGAAAAAGACGCATCAGTGCCCTCTGATGACCTAAACTACAATATTGTAATAGGACCACTTTATACCGACTGAAAAGAAGTGAATAAACTTAAAACTGCCCTAGAGTTGCCACTCTGCCTACCTATTCACGTTGATTCAGGAGGGAAGCCAAGTGACTGCCAGTACAGAGATGTGGACCTTGTCGCTGAGAATTTTACACTGTTTCTGCTCAAGCTACAGAGCCAAGAGCATGCGCAGCAACAGCTATCTTGAACTACGTTATTTGGTATTTGCTCCAGCAAAACGTAACTAGAATAACATAAATGGCCACCCGTAGATATACTTCGGTGGCCAATGGGATATTTCCTTTTTTTGCCCTCTTTTTTTCCTGCGCAATTACTAAATAGCGTGTATCTTGGCTGCGGTGATATCATATCATGTTATGCTGTTTCTGACTGTACATTAACAGGTCCCATTTTCAAAGGAACCGTGTGAACAATCACTATGTTAAACCGAACCAAGTTAAAGATCTCTGGGTGATCAAAGGTAATCCGAAGACCCCCTCTGAAGTGCACCCCATAGGCCAGGTGTAGCTTTTGTGCATTAAACACATTAAATTATTTACTTTTTTAAGATTCTTTTGGAGACTTGCTTCATAGGGGAATACCATGCCTGTTTATCGGTTTCTGGCCACTCAAAATATTACTTACCTGCTGGTATTTTACTAGCTGAGACATGTTGCTGCTGTGCAGAAGTTCACGGGTTTAGTACCTGGCTGTAACTACCGTATTTATGATGAAGGTGAGGTATTAGAGGTCATGTGTACATAAAAACACTAGGTGGGCCAATCAAAGGCCAACTGCACTCAAATGTTTCCTCGGCCAAATTTATTTTTGACAGAGTACATTTCGCTACAGTACATATCGCCAAACGAAGTGGGACATGACTGATAGCTCCGTGAAATGCCTTGTATTTCAGTTGTAAATAGTTAAAAACTCTCCGTCGCAGATGACGCTGCGCCTGCCTGCAAGTCACGCAAACAGCCATGAAGCAGAAGCGACATGGCAGCCGACCAGTTACTTGGTCCTCCAGCCGGCTAAGGTAATTAGTCAAGTTCCGCTGGACGCGCTTCCTCTATAGTTGCTGCGAGTGCGACGAGGTTTTGTGCAGGTTTGCTCAGCGCTGGCTAACAGCTCGTTTGCCCGCTGAAATGTCACTTTAATCCATATTGTTGCACTATAGCATGCCGCATAGTTAATGCCACAGCGCTGAGTGCCGAATTTTTTAAATCAAATGTTGCAGTTGGTTACCTTTAGAAGCAAGGTTTATCACAAATGTATTCGGTTGCTTGCACGAAGCATCTATCAGCGGAGCTACTGCTTTTTGCGAGAAAGAGGTGCTATTCACAGAGCCGATCAACTTCCGGGAGACACCTTGCCTGCTGCTACTTGTGTACTGTGCTCAACCTGGAGCATGCTGATCAAGCAGTTACAGCACCGAGATTTCTGCAGAGGTGAGGCACATTTTTAGAAAGCCTAGCTTTGGTTTCCTCTTAGATGCATACTTTGGTGCTGAATTAATTTCTACTCATGCCCATTAATTTCTTGCTAAACTTGGACTGTAGTGCAGATTGATTTTTTATTTTCACTGAATTTTCTTTCTCCGGTAATGTGTCTGCCTCATAATTCACTGAAGCTGTAGAGCAGAAATTTCCGCAGGTCCGATAGGTTTTATTTAACAATTCTGGACTGGATGAAGAAAACTTAAAATAACCTGGTTTTCAGTAAGAAAGCTCTTGTTCTACTGAGCCGTGTTCTCCTCGGTTCACTGCTACAGTGGGTGTATTTGTATTGTTGAAGTGGTCATATTACCACACCTAGCTGCCCAAAATAATTGAGGACCACTATGTGGCAAAATACAGGCCTCCCAACTAGGTGCCCCAAATAATTGGCGCATAGTGTGGCAAAAATCACAGGCCCGGCTCAAGTCATAAAAATTCAGAAAATAAAAAGGAATACAGTAGCTCTTGGGGTGTATGCACTGGCCCCTTGACCGCACGGCGGTACTTCTGCAAAGGTAGCACCGAGTGTGGTGGTACGGCTGGACACTGCCACGCGCACAACGCATTTCCGAGCGAAACCCTTGTTTACGGCATTGTGTTGGCAAAAATATTTGAGGCCGTGGTTTTAGATGCGACTGCATCTCATTCACTGGCCTTGTCCATGCAGCGTTTTCGGCGTTGTTGTCGTCCGCCCCTCACCCTACACAATAAAAAAAAATAATCGTTAGCGGCGCCCGGTTTTCATCACACGACCTTGGGGGCGGAACGCGAGGTACATGGTGCTCTTCCCACTGCGCCACAAAACCAAAACAGAATCAAATGCTACGAACGCGCCTTATATCCTTGACTCACTCAAACAACGTCAAGATGCTACTGATACAACAAATGATGGGGCAATAATTAACACTTGCAATAACAATTTCCCCGCATTTCCCCGAGGGGAAGAATGTGAAAGGGCGAATGCAGGAGTTGAATTTGCGCGGTTCGGTAATGTTCGCGAACGAGAGATCACACACACACACAACTACAAAGAAAGAAAGATGTATTTATTCACAGACACCTATTTGTGTTGTCGTTGTACTTGATTGCTAGAGCGGATCTCTGCTTTGAAATTTTGTGTCAGTACTCCTTTAAGCGGGTGCATTAGCCCTTCTCACGCCCGATTCCTGGCCAATCCCCCACGTGGGTATGTGCCATACACATACACCTATTTGTGTTGTCGTTGTACTTGATTGCTAGAGCGGATCTCAGCTTTGAAATTTCGTGTCAGTACTCCTTTAACCGGGTGCATTAGCCCTTCTCACGCCCGATTCCTGGCCAATCCCCCACGTGGGTATGTGCCATGTCAGTGGCCAGGCAGCGCGCGCCCATCTCCCCCCGTTGCCAAGGAAGACGAGGAGATTCCTGGCCAATCCTCCACGTGGGTATGTGCCATGTCAGCGGCCAGGCAGCGCGCGCTCATCTCCCCCCGTTGCCAAGGAAGACGAAGAGCGCGTGCACCCGCAGCTGTTGCTATGTGGACGGACGACGGTCAACGGAATTCAGGGTCGCTTATAAAGTGCATTCTCACTTAAAACAAATGAAGCTCCCACTTACATCAACAATGATGGAGTAAAGGTCGTTGCAAAAGCGAAGCCTCAAGCATACCACTAAGAGAGATTGACCAAGATTGGCCAATAAAACATAATATAATCATAAAAAATAATATTCATACGCGTTCCCGACACGTTTCACGCGATTTCAGAATGAATCTAACGGAAACACCAAGTGAACCACCCCGATGCGTCGCATCTACAGAGGGTTCCCCTCGCGGGGAGGTGGACGCAATTTTTTCCTGCGTGATTCCTGGGGCTGCCTTATCTGCCTATTTTGATGCATTTTATTCTCTTCACATAGAGCTTTTCAACCTTGTTAAGATTACATGCTTTCTTGTGGGCGTGGTAAGCATCAAAAACAAGCATAGCAGAATTTTGTGGCCCTTGCTGATGTTGCATTTTAAAGACCCTTTGATTTTAAAATAAAGTACAAGTCACACAATTTTCAGAGAGTGAAGGTAAAAGGCTAATAGAGGACGTCAAGTCACATAGAACCATAGAGCTCATTTCCAGCACCATGCTCACTATGAGTGTGGGTGCTGTATTTAAGGTGTCTTCCAGATTAACCAAATATTTGTGAAACAGACCATAAGACGCCCAAACCACTTTTTCACTACGCCTCTACAAGCGAGGCCGGCTGCCAACAACAGTTCACAATTAAAACAGAATGAGTATTAAAGGGATCCTGCAACGGTTACCACCGACTACTCGGAATGTATTTTAAGGTAAAGTCTATTGTCCCACCAATCTACTACCACACGAATTATGAAAATTCGTTCACTATCAACGAAACTACGCGCGATAAGAAATCGCGCATATTGGCTCCCCCTGAACTCGACCGCGGACAACGCGACAAAAGCTGCGTGCTCTCTCATGGAGAGGGGGTGGCTCGTGGCGTTTTCTCCGGTGGCCTTCGATATATGACAGGCCGGAGAGTTTTCCCCTTTTCTCCGAAACGTGGAGGGGTGTATTTTCGGTTTGATGCCACAAAAAGAGGCACGGCTGCCTGCTAGCAAGCACGCGGTCAGGCTGGTAGGGCGTTTTGCAAGCAATAAACCTCGGTTGTCGTGTGGTCTAGCTGAAAGGGGAGTATTAGGTTCTCCACTCTAACTCCACGCGCACTCAAAACACAAAAGAAACGTCAAAACTGTGCCTACACGCTCAGGCATAAAAGAGGTATGTACACAGCGCCGACAACGCCGATTGTCGCAAGAAATGCGGGAAATAAGCCTTTCTATCAGCGACTACATCTATCTAAAATCTATCAGCGACCGCCAAGCGACCTTCAAAATCCATCTAATATCTAAAATCTATCAGAGACCGCTAATAGGCAATCATGGCCCCAATGACGTCACTTAGGCCATGCCAGGGGTGTATAATTAGGAGAGTTTGAAAGAGCGCGGTTGGTTTTTCCGAGTCTTTCACACCGATTTCCGCGCTTACCTCTTCACGTCCACGTGTAATATTTGACTCAGGTATTCAAGGCAATGTAATCCAAATGTCGCGCAGATTTACTTACACTGATCAAAGAGTGTTGCAGGATCCCTTTAAGACAAGCATGTAGTTGAAGTATTAGGTAAGCCAGTATGCTGCATCATCGTAGGCACAGTATGCCTATAAGACAGGATCACCCGACTTGTTGGAAAATAGGATGCACATAAATGTATATTTCAAAATTCCTGCATTGCAAAAAAAGTTTACTGAAAAACGTTTATTTTGGTAAATATAATTGTGCTTTCAATTTAGCCCTTTAACAGTTGTTTTCCAAGATGCAGTTGAATATGCAACCTCTGGCTGCAATATTTTCTAGTGTTTGCCTGGCCAAGTGAAGAAACAATAAAGCAATCCAGACCTGCAGTTTTTTTAATATTTTGGTGCAGCGATAAAAGTGTCATTTACAATATTTTAAATATACCGGCTGCGGGAGCTATTTGAGAACGAAACGTTGGCGTCAGGCACAACAGAGTATCTCCAGCAAAATCAGACGTATATTCACCAAACTTCGCGAAGTACTTCTGTAATGGTTTATTTCATAACTATTCAATGAATCCGCCATCGGCAGCAAGAAGTGATTCGATTCGGCTCGCAAACGGCTGCATGCACGAATCTGGTGCTCCTTAGACATGGCCGTTGAGTAAAAAATGGCGGCCATCAGCCAGTATTTTTGTGTTATGCGGTCCTTTGTTGGTATATCTCAACGACACCCCAGACATAGTACTAGTATAGAGGATTTAAATCTGTAGAGCTAGGAGGCCACAAGTCGGGAGTGACGGGGTCGCAGACGTCAGCTGGGCACTATTGGGTGACGCAGGCGGTGTGGGCAGAAGCCGAATCTTGCTGAAAGACATATGCTCTTTCTTTCTAAAGACTCACTATTCATAGCTTTAAAACAGTAGAAAGCACATCCACGTAACCGTGAGCATTAACACGGAGTCCTGCAAAAAAGTGTGCCAGCATGCCGTCACCCTCATTGCGGCTGTCGGATAGCACCACCACCGGAGACATTAAGAGGTTCTGACGATGTCTGAGCGATGATTGTGCTTTTTTCTTTTCGTTACACCTGCCACGTCACCGCCACAACACACCACCTACGTCCGCAATTTGTCAACAAAAGACTTCGATCTTTTCAGAAAGGTAACAATTTCCAAGTCGCTGTGGTGCGCGGCCAGGGCGACGAGGACTGCATGGCGTTTTATTTCCTGCTTCCACTTGTACACCTCCATCTCTGAACTAACTGCACAGCATGAAGCATAAGGGGTGGATAAATAAGAAGCCATACTCCTAAATATATGTGCTGAGCCTACTGGTGTCTATGGTGTTAAGAAACAGCGTCCTCAAATACCTCGCGCAGCCGGTACATTGCCACAAGCCTTTGAAAATGTTACTGTAGAATTCTGTATTTTATTCCCATTTAAATTCTGTCAACGTCTGGATACTTCAAAGTATTAGTTCCTACATTAAAAATATTTACTTGGAAATTTTTTTCATCACGTCTATAACGTAAGTTATAGGGAGCTAACCAAGGACCTTTTTCCTGAAAGATGTTGTGATAATAATTTTTATTGTATACAATTAATGGTTGAGTAGTTATTCTAACGGATGTAGTATTTTATATTGCCCCCAGCCCCGGTTCAGCAGCAAACAATGGGTAACTTGTTCATCACTCTACAGTGCACTTCTTTCTATACACTATAATATACATTTCGTCCGCACAACCTTCATCACATTACAAGCACCCAAGGAATCATGTGTCACACAAATCGACTCACGCAGTCCGCTGTTCACCACCCCTGCTCACTTCTTTATTCATACATTTCACTTCACTTCTCACTTCATCACACAGTCTTTTAACCTTGTCTGTAGTTCACATGTGTCCCGAACGCACGCACTTGGTTTACACAACGTTCCCGTTTTATCACAAATACATCACTTTCTTAAACACTAATCTACTCAAACGCAATCCTCTAGCACATCACAGCAATCAAGCACTTCGGTGAAGTTTAATTGAACAACACTCTATCAAGCGGCACAAACTAACGTTTTTCCTCGTTCTGACCAATAGCACTTTGCAACGACTTCTTTCATATGTACGCTTCATGCACATACACCTGTAGGAGTCTTACTCGGTTCCTGGGCTCCTACATGTATTCAGGTGGCGTTGGCCCGGCCAGGAGTGGGAGCGGTGCGGAGTCTGACTCGGTTGGTGGGCTGCTACATTTATTCAGGTCGCGTTGGCCCGGCCAGGAGTGGGAGCGGTGCGGACGTGCGGCCGCCCAGCTGCTGACTCGACGTTCGATCTGTAACCTACATATGGGAAACAGGGAGTTCCGCGCCTGTTCCTCGGCCAGCGGCACATCGACATGGCGACGTGGGGGGACCCGCCAATACCGGCGTTCGAGCCACCCTATCCAAGAGGGGGATTCTTCAAGTTCGAGGCTGCCCTCTGGCTCAACCACGTCAGCATAGGAGCCTCTGAGGCACTCCATCCTCTGGGAGACGCTACCGCTAGAGCTCCGCCGCGTCCTCGTCCTACCACCGCCCAGCGCCACCACCTACGATGACCTTCGTGCTGCCGTGTTCACACACTACGGCTTCAGCGACAACCGCTGTCGACCGCCAGCAGAAGAGGTACCCGCGCAGCCCACGCACGCTTCGCCGCAGGGCATTGAACCCTCTGGAACATTAGCGTCGTCTCCTGCCAGTAGTGTCTCCCCCCCTGGACCTCATCTCCAGTAAGGCAGCCTCACCCACGCGGACGGGACTTGCAGCCGACGACGTAACGGATGCCCACCAGTCACACCCCACCATACCTATTTCTACCACGCCATGCAAGGGCTCCGGTGAGCAACTTTGCTCCGTGACCGGCCAATTATTCCAAAACTCGTCTCCTGCTCCGCCAGAATTGCACGATAAGTCACCACGATGCACGCTGTCGCTCCCAACGCCAACGACGACGAATTTGTGTCTCCCGTCCGGCTGCAGTCAACACCGCACCTGGATTCTCAAGGACGTGCAAATGCTACCAGTGACCACTACATCCCGTTACTCCGGCTACCAGCGCAACGCCCACAAATCTATGCACAAGCGCACGTGACAGCACACCCAAGGACCCAACACCGCGAAACCGGGCTACCGCTCGTGACTTGGATGACCATACCACGGCCACACAATCTCCCGACCAGACATCTGTTATTCGGCGCCGCAGACGTCGCCACCGACGTCCTAAGCACCAGTCGTCGAAGCGAGTTTCGTCGCAGGGGCTCCTTGGGTGCACGCCCCAAGCTGTCAATGGCGTCTTTCCCAACGCCCTTGGCACGAGCCCGGTCGACGGGGGGCTTCGGGTCCGTGCAAACCATCGTCGGCACTCCGGCACTCGCGTGTCTTGCTGTAGACGCGCTCAGCAGAGGTGTCATACCACGGACGCGCGACGAACCTGCGGAACAGTTCTGAGCCCGAAACCACGCTCAAAACTTCCATTTGAAGGACATCAGCCCAGTCGAACCAGCAGCCAAACGCCGATGTGCACGCATCACAAGAGGCTGCTCGTGGAGCGCTGGTTCTCGGAGCATTGCCATTCTACACCATGGCCGCGGCTCTAGCTTCTTTCACTTCGGGACTTCAAAACCGCCGGCTATTTTGTCCCTTCTGCCACTCCCAGCCAAGACCACCCGACGGCTTCTACTCACCGGACGCTCTCACGGGACTCATCACGACCACCCAAGGACGCGGACATACATTACTCATGGCCCCTTCTGTACATACCTGTACATAGTGCATAGTCCTTTTCGTGCATTGTTATTTACATTTGTCAATTTACCGCACTTCACGCTAGGGGGGGAGCCCTGAAGCGACACCATCGTCATTGTAATCATCAGCGTCACAATCATCATCACGGTGACCGGCCAGCGTAATCAGTTCCATGCGCTACAGATCGAACGTCGAGTCAGAAGCTGGGCGGCCGCACGTCCGCACCGCTCCCACTCCTGGCGGGGCCAACGCGATGATGATTGTGGCGCTGATGATTACGATGACGTTGCTGTCGCTACACAGCAAACTACTCATACAATTTGCTCTATCATCACGAAAATCACACACTTCGATAATGTAATAATAAAAACCACTATTCTCTATATATACATTTACACGAAGCTTGCCTCTTCACTCTACTAGACTATTGTGACTACGACAACACACAATCATTCGTCACCGTTATGGGTTCTATTCCTTTCCGAGTCAACTCCGTGGTTTCCATCAGGTTCGTTGACCTGTGGCTTCATCTTAACCTTCTTCCGCATCAACCATTTAGTGCCTTTCGCTACACAATCCGCTCGGTTATCACAAATATCTTCCTTCATATTGCTCGTGTGTCGCTGGCACACAGCCTGGATCGATGATCGCGCTAGAAACCCCCGCTTTCCAATTGCACCTGCCACTCTGCGATTGACCACTGCTTTTTGCCCCCTACGAGCTCGCAAGCTCCTTAGCGCGTCACGTCTTTGTCGTAAGGTGCCCTTCTCGTGGTCACTGTGGGCATTTTTCTCTCCCTGTCTCATCTGGGCGCCTCATCTGTTCATTTGCCCTTGTCTGCGCCTTGTCTGGGCAACTTTTAGAGTCAGATCGCCTTTCAATTTGGTATTTCTGTTGTATTTTGCATCCGGCCTACTTCTGGACGATTCTGATTTTCTGCACAGCTTTCTCTTTTGATTATTGGGAGGCTTTTCCTTACAGCCGTGTCCCTGCTCTTGCTTATCCGAAGCTGCCAACGTCCTTTTGCCTGGCTGCCTCCCAGTCACACTTCTCTAGATCTAGCTCTTCATCGACGTCAGAGAACTTGGAATAAGGGCGCAGTTCTAGTTGGTCATCAAACTCGTTACGCGGCTGTACACTTTTGCCCTTTGTAATAGCCTCCAATGCCGAAGTGTCCGCCTCATTAGCTTCGAAGCTTGTCCTGGCCTTATCAGCGACAAAGCTACTCTCCTTACGTAAATTCATTTTGGAAGAACCACCACTTAGGCCTTCTGGTCTGATGCTACTCCCTGCGCTTTGTATAGCAGAGGCCCCATTTACACTTGCTAATATTTCGGAGACCATACAATCAACTAAGTCCCTTGTGCTATAAGGCGGCAGAAGGCTGTCCTCGTCCGGCGCATTCTCGGTGCGCTCACCTCCAAGCGCCTGGCCTGCGATGGTGCCACGCACAGCCAGTAAAGTGTTTCGCGCTTCGAGCGCGCCTTTCACCCCTGCACTTTGTCTGAAGAACCAATCGTTTTCGTGGTGTTTATGATTACCCGCGGCCTCATTGTGGTCTGCCACCTGCGGTCTATCAAGCGCACGTGCTACTGCGCCTTCGCAGATCTGCGTGCGTTCCAACTCACGTGTCTCGTATAGGTCAGCGAACCGCGTTCCTTCAGGCTCACGTGCGGCGCGTCCACCTTTCTTTTAAATGCAGAGCATTTCAGTAACTCACGATGTCACCCGCGTTGGCGTCCGTAGTCCACATCGCTCGTAATCCGCATCGCTCCCCCTACACTATATAAAGAAATAATACTTACCGGCGCCAGCTTTCGATCCCACGACTCTGCGGGCGGAACGCAAGGTGCACGTCGCTCTAACCACTGCGCCACAAAGCCGACACAGGGTAGAAGGTTACGAACGCGCCTTATATCCTTGACTCATTCAACCGTCGGCCACAGGTGCGCCCTCTCCCCCGCGTCCTCCTCGCCTTCTCTGCGCTCGCAACACCCTCTCTCGCCGCGTTCGGTTCGCGCGCAAGAACAGGTGGGGGCGCTCGCATCGCGCTCTCTCGCCGCGGTCGGTTCGCGCTTAAACCACATATGTCGTTCTGCGCTCTCCGGTCGCTAACATCTGTGGCGTGATCGTGACGTCAACATCACGCGTTCGGGTGGTGGCGCGATTTCGGCGCTATAACACTCTCTCGCGAGGGGCATTGGATTGGATTCGATTGGATTGGCTTGGATTGGCTCCGCTTGGATTGGTTTGGATTTGGATTGGATTAAAGTGGATTGTTTTGGATTGTGTTGCGTCATAGCCGCGGCAGGGGGTTCACGGCACGTTTCACGTTTCACCATCGACTTCATCGACAATGTCTACGCTGGAAGACAACCATTACAACAACAACAACAACCAATACGTAATCCATACGACTTGCAGGCGCGCACCCCGCGGAAATGCTCTGCATTTGATCGTGCCCCTCGCGAGGGGGATGTTTGCATAATGCGCCGACGCGGGCGACGACTGGATGGGAAACTTTTTGAGGGACTGTAACCAACGTTGGAGGTAAGCGTTAGTTCTAAAAAAGCAGGGGGTGTATCGATCTGCCTCTCAACCTCCTACACAATTTCCGCTTCGATCAAATTAAATATATCAGAGTCAATTTCGATGACATCGCTTCTGATCTCTTGGAAGTAATCTAAGTTTGCTTCCAGCTACGGTACCTTGTGATTCGGCGAAGTCAATATTCGGTCCGAATTAGTAAACATTATCTTGTAATCAGCATGGATATGCTTCCGCAATGGACGCGGAGTGTATATAAAGGTTGTGGACTGGACGGAAAGTGGCATGTCCGCATCGGTGTGAGAGTTGCGGCCGGTTTTCGTAGGTGCACAGCGGATCGCCACGCCCGGTGTAAGCAGGGTCTGTTATTTGCGTGTCCCTTCTTTGAGCCACTGCAGTAATTCTGCATGTGCTCTCTGTCACTCTGCCCGTCTTACTTCACTTTCTCTCTTTTTCTCCTCCATCCTTCTTTTCTCCTCCTCAGTGCTTCTTCTCTCCGTCTCAATCCTCTTTTTATCCGCCTCAAAATTTTTTTCCTCTGCCAAAAACCTTCTTTCCTCCACCTCTGACCTTTCCCTTGCTTTCCGAGATTCTTCAATATTTGGATTCGATCTCGCATCCGCTTGCGGCTGTCTTTAGCTAACAATTAAAAAAAACTGATGTTTGTTCAAACCTGGCGTTTGCACCAACGCCAACAACCCTCCCATTCCAATCTCGCAGCTGGTCAGACACGTGACTGGGCCCGATGGAAACATCCTGGGTTAGGATAAATCTATTCTGGCAGGCTCGCCAATTGTTTGTCACATTTTGTGGCACGTCTCAACCAGATAAGAAGAATGGACATGGGAGAATCATTCGCACGTTTACCAAAACAATACCTAAATACTCACCGTAACAAAAACCCACAAAATCTGGCAAACCAAACCAAAGTCACTACAATAAAGTCCCTAATAAATCAAACCGTCCTAGTTCCACTCTATACAATGTCCATGTTAACAATCCTAACAACAATGGCCATATAATACCCCGTCCATAGCGGACGGGCCTACCACTGTGTCTGTCGCTGACGTGTTGTACCCGTAGCGTGGCCGTGACACGCTGTTAGTCGTAGTTGTCTGCTGCAGCGGTGTCGGTGGTGGTGGTACCGACGTAGTTGTACGTGGTAGTCACATGGTGGACCGCTTTTCAGCTACCCCTCGTGGTAGCCCTCGTAGCAGGAACCAACCCCTGGTCTGGGGGCGTCGCCGTGGAAGCAGGTAGCACCGGTGAGCTCCGGGAACGTCGCCGTGTGGGGATCGCCAAGGCGTTAGTTGACGGTGCGTGCTCGCTGTACGCAGGCGCCCGACCGTCACCGCTGTGGCCACCAAAGCACAGGTTGGTGGTACGACGGGGAAGTAGGAGCCGATGCCACGTCGGTCCACTCCGGCCCAGCCTGACGTGGCTCGGGTCGATGGCGTGGACTCGTACTGCCGGCTTGTTCCTCGGGCTCCTTCCACCTCACGTTCCTTATGTGGCGGTCTTCTGATCTCCCCCTCTTCCTGGCTGTGCCCCAGAAAAAAATAGACTTTGCCCGGCCGTCGCGGCACTCTTGCATTTGCTGTGCCCGTGTCCGCCCCACGGGTCACCACCACATTGGTTATTAAAGACGATAGTCTTTCTTGGGCTACTTAAACCCAGAAATTTTGGTCTGTCTGTATATCTCTCTGTCTCTCTGTCACTCGATTGAGCCACCCGGCCAAAGTAAAACAATGCCTGCGGAATAGTCTTATATAGTCACAGCTAAATCTACCCGTCTAAGTCCGGTGTAATGTTCATACTTCTCAACTTTGTTGAAGAAGAACTAAACATTACAAGATATAAGACAAATATAATATAACAAATAATAGAGAAGTCACATTTGCAGTGTTCCTTTATGAAAAATCATACATGCTTGACTTTTGCGAAATTAATTACTTCATCAACTGCAGAAAAAAAATTCCCTCCGCCGTCGCCCGCTGTCGCCCGCGCCACTATAGCTTCTGCTGCCGTTTTAAGTAATCCACCGTCAAGTTACGAAAGGTTCCACTAGATAGGTTCCACGTTCTGCTTGCAACAGACGTGAAGTAGGGAAACGTGGTTCTATAAACGTTTAAGAAGGCCGCCTCGATTCACGCGCGTCTTCGCCGTACGGCAGCGTTGGCATCGAGACACCCGGTTTGGAGCACTGAAACGCGGGAAATTTAAAATGATTTGACCAAACCTGTCACGTCTTTACCTTGGGAGGAGCGCGACGCACGAGGAACAACATGAGAGGTGAGCGGGAAAGCAAAGGGTTGCATTTACTTGCAAAAGTCGATAAAGATTATCGTCTTTTGACGACATTTGCAACAAAAGGAGCAGATACGCGGCTAATGTTTTTTTCCACGTGCCTCCATCGCGTCACCTCGTCATTCGTCCGCCCTCTTCGCGGGAAATTTGCATTCTCTTTCTTCGTCTTCACCTTCATCGGCCTCAGGCTCCGCTATAACGCGTCGTCGTTGTTCCCACGGGGGGATTGCCCTCTTAATCATGACAACAGCACCAATCGCTGCAATGTCATGTTTGCGTTTTTACGTTCTTTCTCTTTAGGTCAATGTAACAAATGTCAGTTACAACAAATAATTTTAACTATGTACACGTGAACATAAAATAAATATGATATGAAGGACTAAACTAAAAATACCAACTATTTACATTTGGCTTAAACGGTAGAAACTTGAACATTAAATAGGCTTGGCATTGAAGCATGGTAGAAATAACTTTCGTCGTCAACATCTTGGGGGGCGCCACCGGCTGCCGATCCGGTCAGACGTGTTCCACATGGGCTCCGCAGATTTTCGATGATTGCATCAGTTATTCACCGCCCACCCCGACAACTGTTTCACCAAGGAATTGACAACGTCACAAGGGATATGTGGATACCCTATTTTGAGGTAGGGGACCATTTTTCCGAATTCTGCGGACATTTTTGTGATCGCCCGAGTGACCTGGAGCTAAGCCTAACGGCTGCTAGGCCTACTGGCCTAAGTCGTCGCTAAGCCTAGGAGTGCTCCACCACGCTCTAGGCCGAACGCCAAGGTCGTCGCCTACGCCGACCTTTAGGACCGGACTTTTTACCAAAGCCTCATTGCAACATGACCGCCGCTATGCGAGTAGAAGTGGAGGGAGCGGAAATTCAACCCGAGCAAGTGACTAAAGCCCTGGAGTGGCGAGTCGCAGGCGAGAAGACACAAGCGCAGCAGCGGAAGCTAAGCCTAAGGACCAACGCCCAGCCAGCGAAGCCCACGGATGCAGGTCGCCGGCGGGCTACCTTTAAGAGCAAGTTACTCAAGGCAGCGCGATTGCCCGAGTTACCCAAGGACGGCATCAAGATCGTCATGAGGCCGAGAGGGGGTCTCGAAATCAGCGAGGTCTCCCGCTTCGAGATCAGCCGAGCCATCGCCGCCGCCACGAACATCGGCGGCGAGGAAGCAAGGAAAGACGTGATATGCCCAAACAAGCAGCAGAACATAGTCATCGTTAGTACTCCAAGAAGAGAAAACGCCGACCGCTACGGGGTGGTCGCTCGACTGAAGTCAGCGCGTACGAACATGAAGTCAGCGCGTACGAATCGGCCCCCCACGGAACGTTCAAGGGGGTCATCCGAGGAGTGCCCCTCATGGACACGGCCCAAGAAATCAACGACTATATAGTCCACGAGTACAACCCGACGGCCCTGCAAGCCAACCGTATAGGAAAGACGATGTCGGTGGTGATCGCGTTCAACGGACCCAAGGTGCCAAACTACGTCAAGTACGGCAACCTGCTCGTCGAGAGCTCGCTCTACTGAAAGCAGATAGACAATTGTTTCCAGTGTGGCCTACTCGGCCACCGGATGGACGTATGCCCAAATCCGTCAAACCGGATATGCCGGGGCTGCGGCGTCCAGAACCCCAACGACATTCACAAGTGTGTACCCCAGTGCAGCCTCTACGGAGGCGGACACCTCACCGCAGACAAGACGTGCAAGGCTCGATACAAGACTCCGTACGTGGTGCGGAGGCGGAGATAGAGCAGCAGAGAGCCGCTAACGACGAGACAGCGGAAGGTTCTACACCGCACCGAGAGGAAACAGCTGCGTCGCCTCCACCCCAAGGACACAGGAGCCGCCGCTCCTCTCCCGGGGAGGCAGGAGTAGGAGCGAGAGCTGCGCATCGAGGCCGGGTTCGAGAGCGTCATCGCCGGGTGTCGCGGTCAAGACTCGCATGCGCGAGTCACGTTCGAGGTCAAATACCAGGAGCGGATCACCGATAAACAGGTGGGTTCGGCAGACAAATTTCCCGTCGCTCTCAGTAACGACAAAGATTTCCCGTAACGACTGTAAGGAGTGCTCAGAACTCAAAAAGCTGATAGGAGCAGAACCAACAGATTCAGATGCAAAATCAGCAGATAATTGCGCTAATAGAACGCGTGAAGGCATTAGACAAATCAGGGAAAACCGAGGACAGCGCTAAACGCCAAATAGCCCAAAAAGACACCCATCCGGAATCGCCGCCGGTGGTGGCCATGGAAGCCGAAAGAACGGAACCAAGCCTGCCGAGGCTACCGCAAAGGGAACCCACGATGAAAACGGTAATGGACATGCTATCACAAATCACTAACCAGTTAACCCAAACCAACGGCCATGTATTCCAAATAACCAATCAGGTGGGAGGGCTCACTGAACAGATGGGAAATGTGACGACGAGGCTTGACAACCTCGAGGCCAAGTATAATCAAATGCCGGCCAGGATGACGGCCTTCGACGTAAAGATCAATCATGCAACCTTTGTCAAGAAGAAATCGCTCAAGGATACGTTACATAGCAGGCCGCACCTAGGGAATAATCTCGCGAACGAAGAACACAGCCGAGATGAAGAAGAGTAGTAAACACGACCAGAATAGCACGACGATAATTTACCAATGGAATTACAGAGGGATAAAAAACAAATTAGGGGAGCTCAGCCTACACATCGAAAATCTAGAACACAAACCGGACGTTATGGCGCTACAAGAAACCAACGACAGACCCAAGCTCGCGGGGTACATTACCTGGACCCGAGCGAAAAGAGCACGGCCATCCTAGTCCGCAGTAACATAGCCGCCACACAACACGTAACCGCCCAACGCTGATGCGAGGACGTGCTGATGGAGTTCCAGAACAGGAGCATAGGCAACGAGAAGAATATTTTCGCACTCAATGCTTACTGCCGGCCATCAAGAAAAGACCCCGACTTCGATGGCACCCTTCTGGACTGCATCAAGGAAGCAAATACAAGACCGGCACAAATGCTGGGGGACTTCAACGCTCCGAAAACACAATGGGGATATAAATTCCAATCAAAAAGGGGCAGACAACTAGCTAACGTAATAGAGCAACACAACCTGGTCATAATAAATGAGCCGGACACCCAAACGAGAATGGGTACGAGCACGTCAAGGGACACCAGCCCGGACCTGTCCCTGTTGAGGGGGGACCTCGACTTAATCTGGCAAAACAAGGGGACAAATCTAGGATCGGACCACAATATTATATGCCTGACAATAAGAGGACCCAATTTCAAAGCGAAACTAGGGCAGGCAAGAATCATGGACTGGGATCGCCTCAGGAAGAGAATGGAAACCGAACAAGAAGAACTAGGGCAAATGGAGTCCACGTCCTACCAGGAGTGGGCCAAAAAACATTTGGAGTGGGTGGACAAGTACACGCAAACGATAGCTACCACAGTGCAAACCCCGTACGTGGACAGAAAACTAGTTCATATATGGGAGGCTAGGCGCGGGTTAACCAGAAGATCGAAAGGGCAAAACCACAACAAGAAGTTGCGGAAACGCATACACGAACTTAACAGGCAGACTGCGGAATACGCAACCCAGCTGTGCAGAGAAAACAGGATGCAGCTGTGCGACGTACTGCAAGGCACTCTCTCGACAAGAAAAACGTGAAACCTCTTCAGACACGTGATAGACCCCCTAAATGGCAAGAGCGGAAGCAACGGCGGCCTTACGCGCACGTTGAACAACTACAAGGGGGGCAGCGAGCAGCTAATAAAAGATCTCAAGACAAAATACCCAAAAACAGAAAAGAATGCCACGCCACTTCCCGGATACGAGGGAACAAGTAACGCTAACTTGGGCGAAGCTTTCACCGATCAAGAGCTGACAGTGGCAATCGACGAAAGCAACCAAGGCAGTGCACCGGGCAGAGACACCATAACCTACAAGATGCTCAATGGCCTCAGCAACAAAAGCCGTCTCGAGCTCCTAGGACACATAAACAGTTCCTGGGAGACAGGAACGCTACCCAAGGATTGGAAAGAGGCGGAGATCAGGTCCTACCAAAACCAGGGAAGACGCCGCACATAGCCAACATGAGACCCCTTTTCCTCACATCATGCGTGGGGAAGGTGGTAAACGCATGGTCCTCAAAAGACTTCAGAGACACCTGGACATCACCGACCAGATGCCAACAACCATGTAGGGGTTTCGAGAGCACCTAAATACCCGGGATGTTCTCATCCAACTAAGCGCACTGGTCATCAAGAAAGCAAAAAGTCAGACGCCCAGAGCGATACTAGCATTCGATTCGAAAGGGGCATTTGAAAATGTCACCCACGAGAGCGCACTTCGCAACCTACCCAAAACGGGATGCGGAGAAAGGACCTATAGATATATCAAGGATTTTCTCACCAACAGGACGGCAATCATCAGAATCGGAGAGGAGATGTAACAGCCGCTAGCGTTGGGCGACAGGGTCACCCCGCAGAGGTCAGTCCTCTCTCCCATGCTTTTTGACCTGGCCCTTCTCCCCCTTCCGGCCTCGCTGGAAAACATAGAAGGGATAGACCATGCACTGTACGCAGATGATATTACCTCCTGGACATCGCAGGCGGGATTGGACGGCTGGATAGAGGAGATTCTCCAAAAAGCAGCAGAAACGATCCACGAATTTGCAAGATCATGCGGACTAAGCTGCTCACCGCAGAAATCCGAATTAGTGATAATAAAGCCAAGACAGAAAAAGGATAAAAAGAAAGAGATAAGAATCGTCATAGACAACACCAATATCAACCCGACACCCCAAGTCAGAATCCTAGGCCTGCTCATATAAGAAAATCGCAAGGCTGGATCAGCGATACGCAGACTCAAGACCACATCAGAGCAGATAATGAACATGATCAGAAGAGTATCAAACAGAAGGGGACTGAAAGAAGATGATGCCCTGCAGCTAGTTCAAGCCTTCGTGACATCAAGGATAGTATACTCAGCCCCATATCTCGAACTACTAAAGAGTAACATCGAACAGCTAGACGCAGTCATCAGGAAAGCCACAAAACTGGCCTTGGGCATCGCAGTCCACTCATCCACCGAGAAGCTCCTGAGAATGGGTAAACGCAACACAATAAGTGACAAAGTCAGGCTCAGTCAACGCATAGCGGGAAAAGCCGTCCTAGCCAAGATAGGATGGCAGGAAGCTTATCACCAAAGGAAGGGCCCCATACCCACGAACTGGGTCGAAGTTATTGAAACCAAACCACTACCCCAGAATATGAAACCGGACCGCAACGAGGGACGAAGAGGGGCCAGAGCGAAAGCCCTAGCCAAAACTCTGAAACAAGAAGACGGGTTCTTGTATACGGACGCGTCGCTGCCCAAGTTTTCAACGAAAGGAACGTTCGCCCTCACAAATCTGGACAAACTAGTCACGTGTGGATCGATTGCGTCACTTCCCCCGAGGAGGCCGAAGAAACAGCGATAGCCATTGCCCTAACCGAACCTGGCACAGAGAAGATAATTACGGACTCCCAGAAGGCTTACAGAAACTTCAGGAAAGGATGGGTGTCTCTAGCGGTGCTCAGAATCCTCAAAAATTAAACGCCTCCAAACCATAAGACAGAGCTAGTATGGGTACCGGCACACTCAGCGGTGGAGGGCAATGAATTTGCCCACCAACAGGCCCGAGAAATCAATCTCCGGGCTGAGGGGCCAGAGCAACAACCCATCACGAACTACAAAGATATCGTAACTCATTACAGGGACGGCAGAAGACGCTTCCACGAACCACACCGCTCCTTTAGTAGAACCCGGCAAGCGATTTATAGACAGATCCAAGCCGGATCCTTCCGGCATCTATACCTCCAGAAGAAAGTGTATCCAGAGAGACACAAAAAGGAATGCAACTTTTGCAAACAACCTGGCACACTCCGACATGTCATAGGAGAGTGCAATTTCTCGAAAACGTTCCCCCCGCTTCTCCCCCTACCCAATAATGCCCTTATCGAGCGATGGGACCTCTTACTGTCCAGCCCCGCCTTGGAAGACCAGCAAAAACTCATCACCAGGGGCTAGGAGGCACTGGAAGCATATGGTACCCGAAAAGAGAGAACCACCCCATCTAGCGGTTAAGCGCTACATGCTCAATAAAGTTGTCCCTCCATCTCCTCCTCAACATCTTTAGGAAGGATGAATATTTTACAAAAATGTGATGTTTGAGAAACCATTGACTCATCGTGCCTACCGAGAATTTTCGTGCTAGATAAGGCATGCGAAGCGACTAGAAAAAACACACTCAAAAGCACATCAAAACATTTTTATTTTAAAACATGCCTTAGGCTATGTCGCTTCCTAAAAAAGTAGAATGAATCCTATAACGGCATAGCATTACTACAAATAATTAAGCCATGCTAAATTGTTTCAGGTAGCCTACTTTGCCACCACCAAAATAAAGTTTGGCTAATTTTTGATTTCCTGGTTTTGCATACGCAGATTAGTAGTGATAAACAATATCGGGCCGCGTAGAAGGACGCGCAAATTGAGGATTTGGCCAGGAATAGGGCATTTTAGGAGAAAACTGACTGCTTGTACTGCAGTGATTCAAAACTATCAATTCAAATTTTGGAATAGTTTAATAACGCATACCGCGACACTTCTAGACCTCATAGCCGTGAGTAGATAACCTGTACCCTGGGCAAGTCTGTTCGTGAGATTTTGGTTTCTAAGACTAAAAAATGGAAGGTTAGAAAGAGAAACATTCATGGTGCAGCCGGAAGAGGGGCGGTTGATATAATTTTCTTGACAAACGACAAAAAAACAAAACCGGAGAAAGTGATTCAGTAAGATGTTGCTCAAGAAATTTGTATGACCAGAACAATTCAAAGCACGGAAACATAATGAGGCGCCACGTGATATTTTTATCTTGTTTTTTTCTTCTTGTCTGTGCTTCATAAAAATTAAACAGGACATCTAGCGCTCACAGTGCCCTCTTAACACTTCCCCTTTATAACTGGATAAATTGAAAACTGAAAACGTTGATCAGATTATTAAAAATGCTCAGAATGTGTTGAAATTTTATGTGGTTGACTTTACTCGCGTCATTGGCGCATGATTAAACAATTTCTTTTTTCCACGAATAAAAGGCTTCTGGGGAAAAAAAACCTATCCAAGAATTTACTCGACCAGTATATTTAGTGTTGTAATCTCAGATAACTTTATTTTAATGCTGATGTAAAACAGAAATTGTTCAGTCAGCATTGTATATTTCAAAAAAAGGTACAGTTATTGGTCAGAAGCAAGGAAATGGTATTTAGGCTTCTTGCCCTGTGAGGAATAGTCCATAAATTATATTATCAACATGCAGTGCCGCAACGAGACATTGTCAGTTCTTTATATCTTGAGGAATATTGCACCCCTCCTGGTAGTTCAAAATTATTTTACTCTTATCGCAAATCTTCTGGTAGGCGTCAGTGCAGCCTTTCATGGCCTGGAGTTGTATGTCTTCCGTCCGGATACGCAACTCACACAAAGCTGGAGATAGATCTGCAAAGTAATGGGAAGAAACACAGCATATCCTTATCCAGACACGATAACTCAGTTCCCACTTGTGGCTTGTATTTGCTGTAATCTTATTCATTACATTTTAAAGGTTGTATTTTCAACATACGACGCTCAGGTGACAAATAATTCAGATTTATTCAATCCTCAAAAGTCGTCTTATAAGCACGATTTACAACTAACTATTGTTGGATAAGAAATACTCACAGCACAACGCGGCAAAGAAATAAACTGATAATCATAATAACAACGTCACAAACCTGCAAAGAATATACAAATCATGCCTCGAATAACAAAACAAAAAGGAGATATTTCTATGCTATTAGAAGAAAATATGTCTTTCTGCGTGTAATCACGTTCGAATAATTTTTTGTTGCTGGAGCACAGTTTGCCGTTTTCTAGAGGCGGAGTTAAGCGAACAAAAGAAATAGCATACACTTGCTAAAAGCATGTTGCCTCACTGGAAAACAATTGCTTGTCACGGTCGAAAACAACTAATGGCTATCAGACTATATGTTTTCAACACTACTTGCGTCCCCTTCAACGCATTTTTAATAATAAGGGTGATGGCAAATTGGCTTCATAAATATGGGAGCAATATGTTTTTATATGTAGCGTCTGGGAACAATACATAACGCCTTACATCTATGATCTTCATGTTGGTTTTCATATATCAAGACGCACCAAGCACAACTACTTTGGCCGATCAAAGATTGGGCGTCCCTGAAATAATTGTTTGTGCTAACGCTAAGGTTTTACATTGAATGACGGGCAGCGTGAACAGCTGCGTCACCTACAGTGATTTTCCGTTTCATGGCTCGTCAGTAGGAATAATGCTAAGTCCAAAGAAGTAAGCCAAAATTTTTTATAGCGACTGCAACAAGAACGTAACTTGAATAATAAACAAGAGAAAATATTGCCGCGAAAGATGCATTGCGTTTGCCTATTTATGTTCTGTTTTTGCCACACGGCTACGCGGGCATGTGTTATCTGTGTGGCAAGTAACGTGCGTGTTCAATTAATTTTTTCATGCCGCACGTACTTTCTTTTGAATTGGCAGAGCGTTTTGAACTAACATCAACAGCTTAGAATAATATTTAATGATCCACAGTTGTCTGGGTGTGATTCGATGGTTCGCGAAACATTCGCGTCAAAGATAAATTCCAGCAGAGCAGACGCTGTAGTATTCGATTCACCGACACTCGCCTACGCACGCCACTTTGGTACAACCGCTACGCCGCCTCTGTATTCTTTGAGTTGTTAGGGGAGCACAAGTCCCCTCCAATAAACTTGTTTTCTTTTGACGCAGCTGTTTCGTCGTTGTCTTCGTGACGATATGCCAATCACTGCAGGATGTGTGTGATGTCCCTTCGTGTTGTGATAAAAAGTTAAGAGCAGCACTCCTTCACAGCCTACTATTTTTGAGTACTCACTTCATATTAGAGCACACCTATTCCACGGTTAGGCTAGACCATTGAAGCAGCCCAGAAGAACGAAGAAAAGTACCAACAATGTTAGCAGAGTGCCAAAGAAGTGCGTGTTGAGCACGTTATTACTGTTTGCTTAAGATAACCACCCGCACACCAAACCTGCCGACCATCTCACGCCGTCTTTACATTCCGGAAACCGTGGGCAAGTTTCTACTTAATAGGATAATCTGCTTCGGTATCCTGTAACGCGGTCACCTCACGCTAGTCGTAAGTAATACCCATGTCGTGATTATTGACTGCATCAGTATTTGTGTCGTCGTCGTCATCAGCTTGCTTTGGGGGGTACTAAAAGTACTTCGTAGGAACGCCGTCGTAATGTTTGCAGGCCACATCTGCGTCACTTGGATGTCTGCAGAACTTTCGTCTTTAGAAACCGTGATTCCGACAGTTGCTTCGCCTACTTACGCCGCCACGGCTCGTCTCCAAGGTTCCAACAGGTGGCGGTTGCAAGAGCCGGCGAACGTGGTCGGCAATCAGGAAACGTAGCGTTTCGGGTGGCGAATTGGCGATCACAGCAGGCTGTTGCACGCAACATGGCAGAGGAACTGTAGGGTAAATAGCGGCGTAGTGGAGTTGGCATTGCTTGTGATCGTTGACGCACGCCGATGGAATATATGGGAAAATATTGTTGCAATGGCGGATGACGCAAAGCAGAGCACTTAGATTAGCTGCTAACTCATCACGCTCGCTGGGAAAGCAGCTGACTGCTGGAACAAAATATCCAGTTTTTTTAAGCTAATTCATAGATGATGGCGTTATCCTTTGCAAGGGGCTCCCGTCAGTGGTCGGAGTACCACAATTGCCCTGACCTCATGTGATAATTTGGTTTTAGTGTAGGATACGCTCCGGCATAGAAAGCTCGATAGCATGGCCCCCTTGCTAATATCCTCCTCGTGCGTGGTGGGTATATTACAGGACCAGAAAACAGCTGCGCATAGATCATATCCGTGGGGAGAATAAGCTCCAGTTCCTTTGGCAAAAAACGTGACACTCTCGTTTTGCTTCTGTATTCCCTATTTCATCAAACGCATTGCTTGGACGCAACGATTCGGACTGGAAAACGTTTCCTCTAGCTGATCACCGAAGCCGATTGCATTGGTCAAAGTGGCCGAGTGATTTTCGTTCTAACTGCAAGTGATTTTGTCCAATACGAAGTAAATATGTCGCATTTCCTCTGCAGCCCCCCACTGGTGAAAACTACAATAATTTTGATGTTTCCAACACGGTTTTCAATGTCTTCAAGAACACCCTCGTGCAACGAATTCGGGCGCGAGGCTGGTGACACGTCACCTGAGGTGTGGCTTTAAATAAAAAGTGATGATCCAAACCACATGGGGTGTTATAAAGAAGACGCGTATTTCAAGAGAGTCATTGAGCAGACGCCGACTACTTCGATTTTTTAGTTGTCTTTGAGAAGGAGGCTATCTAGGCTAGGGTATGACAAAGATCCAGGCATTAAACATCCGGTTCTCACTAGTATGGCATACTAATAAACGCAGCTCCGTCTGCTATGTGGTGAGACATTCATTACGCGCGGCGCTCAATTAGACAGGCAAGGCAAACAGTCGGGTCTAAGCGAATATATTTGATGTACTCAAGCACGCTGTAGCAGTACACGCACATTTTAACTGTTGCCTGGAAACTACTGGCTGCAGCAGAAACACGACGGAAATCGCACTCTCAAAGCCTATATAAACCATTGTGGCAAGTACCGACAACGAACAGGGAATTGCATAACTTAACATTGAACCGATATCAATGCCACAATATATTTCTGTGACGCTTTCTTCAAATTTTTTTCAACCCAACAGGATGCAATTACTTGAAAAGTACTCGCGCAGAGAGACACCGGATTTGTCTTTATGTCGGAACAAAAAAGGTGATAGCTTCGATACAATGTACAAAATAATGTATCAATTCTATAAAAATGTTCATCATCTTTAATGCGGTCGTACCTGTCTTGAAATATGGATGCAATTCGTTCTGTCCGGAGTAAAATTCATTCTAAAAATTACCGCCGAACTGCTTTCTGATGCAACATACACATCTGTTTTACTAAAACAAAGAACCTCGCGTAATGAAATAAAATATTTTCTCATACTGATTGATACCAAATGTGTGTTCTAGTGTTTTATTCTTCATGGTTTATTCAGACCGTACTTACTCAAAATTTCGGTGTTAATGTTCTTACGTTGCTATGTTTGACTTCCTGTGGACTTAGAGAAAACAAAAAATAAGGTGGCCGCAATTTCTCCTCTAACCATGGTGGGTCTGTCCATGTCTCACAAACTCACAAACAGCAAACTCACAAGTGACCACGTCCAGACTGACCGTGATCAAAACCGTCCATTCTGAACCACGTCAGAAAAAGTTGTAATCTAATATAAATGGTCTAGCAAGGCACCTCAACACCTGCCAACAGCTGGGTTAGGTCACGGGTGTACTGACATCGGCTGTTTAGGCCGAAGATCTCAATGCGTCGCCCTCACGCTGATTTAGAAAGTGTATCCATCCTAAGCTTTTTTTGGCGACAAAGGCTAAAATTGGTTTATTGCCTCACACGAAATGCTTACAATAAAACATCCTAGGGTACATGTCTATATAAAATATATTGAAATGTCATCTAAATACTCCGTTATTGCCAAATATGCACCAAATAACAAGTAAAACGAAAATGGAACGTTTCTTGTAATACATGTAATACAAACTTTTTTTTTCTATTATGGGGAGGCTTGACTACTATAAAAATCTTTAGAATGAAATTCGCCGACGTCTGATGTATTTTGCTGTTTCTTTGTTGTTTAATCTTTGTTAACCCTGCGGAAATAATGTTTGTTCTGTAGCCTTAAAATACCTCTGTACGTACTTCCTATCATAGTTAGGTCATTGTAGCAATGTCTGTATTGAATATAACATGTTACAATTTTGAAAGCATACACTGTGCGCAGGGAAAGGATTAGGGAGTATATTTGGAGTCCTCTTGTTTGAGTTCTCTGCACAATAACCATCATTATCTTCAGCCTGCTTACGCCTACTGCTGACAAAAACGTCGTCACTGACACTAGAAGCACTTTTGGACGCTGTATTGCCCTGATGTTTGTATTTCCTTTTCATTATTCGTTCATAGGTGTTCCTTTTCTGGTCGGGTCTCTCAAATGCTGCAATGCTACACTCATTTTCTATTCGTTGGTAGTTTTCCTGGTCAACTTAGTTTACAAACTCACTTGAATCTTCATATTCCATGTAAGAACTTCTCATAAGTTTTATTTCTTAGTTTAGGGAGCTTAAACTTGACCCCACTCGTTACTTCTAGCATCAACATTTCATTCCTAAATACCCATACGCAAATGTGGTATGTAGCCACTAATTAAGACCACGTTTTTGCACAATATGTCCTCATTGTCAATACAAATTTCTTCTACGCCTCCCAGCCAATCCCGCAAAAATCACAATGTAACATATCTAGGTGGCTCGCCCAGGGCCTTCTCCTTCTTGTTGCATTTTTTAAAAAAATATTTTTGCTATGATTTTGATCACGACTTACAACATAAAACAGTAATTGTTTATGAAAGCGGTTGTGCTACTTAAAAGTCATTTAAACTTCACATCAACATCGGTGGATGAGTTATGCTAAAAATTTATTTTATTCAGGTGGTAGGCCTCTTCATACATTTTTGTTGAAGAATGAAATTACCTTGGCAAAACTCAGCAAATACCCTAGCAGAAGCAAACTTGCATTTGATATACAGTTGCACGAGTATAACAAAGACCATTTGACGGACAGAACTGAGCATAAAACATTACGTATTGCGTCGGAATGGCAGATAATTTCCTTAAGAAAATTTGTATGGTGTCCGAAATATTTGTGTGATATATTTTTCGCTTATTCATTGGTACATGGTTTTGATATATTCCGCGCTTCAGCACACATAAATATTTTCATTCTTTTGTGTAGACACCACACTTTGCTTGGGTAATAAATAACACATCCAGGTACCATCAATCGAGTGAAAAACAGGAATCATTCCTGTATAGTGCGAAAATTAGTTAAAGATTTAAGCACTGCAGCTGTGAACAAAGTTTTGAGGCAACATGTTGAGTTGTCCAGATTTTGAATTATGCTTCCCTGGGGCAACTATACGGCCTACTTTCGGAAAAGTTCTGTTAGTTTCAGCTAACTGGTATTAATAATTGTTTGGTATTGCCTAGGCAAGGAACTAAATTTTTCACAATAATATTCTTCTGTATAACGTAAAAGGCTGCCTTTGACAGGCTCCTCATTTGCACAAATAACATACCAATATCACAAGATAATTGTTTTATGCTCTCCCTATCCGGAACACAGAAAAAAACATACCCGGCCGCAAAGGTCCTTCAAATGTAACGAAAATTGCGCAGCTCCTAGTGGCATCTTCGTATGCTATTTGCTCAGTAAAAGCAGGAATAAGGTCGCCTTTATCATCTTTACCAGAGAAAATGCAAACATTTATTGGAGTAATTAGTTGTCCGCTTCTTCCAGGGTAACTTATTGAAACAAACAATAATTTGTGGCAATGTGGATAACTCAGGCAAATAAGCAAACGCACAAGCTCAGCCACAAGGTATCATTTAAAGAGCAAAGTAAGCTTTCTTGTACACATTTACAAAAAAAAACTGTAACCTAGTCAAACTACAAAAACAAAGAAAAAGAATGTCTTACGGAGACACATAGCGCGAGTATCTACTTTTGAATTCCAAGAGTACAGACGCATAGCGCAAGTACCTACTTATGAAGTCTAAGAGCACAGATGTATAAAAGCGCGAGGGCGATACGTTTGTAAGTATTTCATGAAAACATTTTTCTTTATGGAATTAGTGAAACCTAGACACCACGTCGTTAGTAGTGCAGTAATTTCAAGAAAACCTTGCAGTGAATTAGCATACGTTAACGCTGCTATAAATTATTTCTTTAAATACTTTTGCGACCATCAAGCACCACATGCGAAAGTACCAGCAATCCAGCAAAAAATAGGTAAAGTGTGTATTTTATCAGAAAATATGCAGAAATGTGGTGTTTTTAAACGCTTCTCCAACTGCTTACGAGACCTATATTTGAAATGTTTCGGTCAGTCAGTCGAATACTGTGTATCAGTTATGGCTGCCATCTCAACTTGATCTCATTAAAATCCAAGCATTCTATGCACCTAAATTGGTGTGAGCACGGAAGTTGTGTAGTTCTTATATATAACCGTTTTTCTATTAACCTAAGGCATAACGTGCTCGTAGCAATTTGTTACATTGGAATGAAGGAGGTCCCCCCTTCAGTACCTTACTCTGGGACCTCCTTCTCAAATCTTGTGTTGTACACACTTACTTTGTAACACAAAATGAAATAAAATCAAAATAAAAAGGTATCCTTATTTACTAGATAAAAAACACCTGGTTAGATTTCGTGTACCTCACGCGACTTCAAGCGTGAAGCGCTAACCGTCTTGTAAATTGTAATTGTAAAGTGGCATGCGCAAATAAATCTTTTTCGCAAATTGTAATGAAAAATCAATAAATATAAGAGGTAAAACATTTAACAAACAAGAGGGTACAAAACAAAAAAACTGAGAAGGCCTTATTCAAGAGGTAGGTTGGGCTGGGCAAGTGAAGCGTAACACATTTCGTATTGAACTCAATCATTTGGCATTTTCCAGTGCTTGAACTGAGAAAGATATATGAATGTCACAACAGAAAAGATTGTCCGCAATATGTGTGTAAGACATGCTGCGTAAGCAGATGCCATTCGGAAATAAAAATAAATCCTATAATTTTTAAACAAGAACATGTTATGCGGAAGATGCAAGCAGCGACCACCACTACATTACGCACTGTATCCGCACAGGTTTTACTTTTGTACTTTGCTTTAGAGAAGTTCCATCACCTGTGTGCGAAATCAGGAACGAGCACATTCCCATAAAACAGAGGCGATAAAGTGAAAAAATTTGGTCGGATTTTGTGCAATAAAATTCTAAAGACAAAAAGTTCGCTTGGGCTTAGTGAATATTAGGAGTATGCATGACATGGGAAATGGTGTAGAGTGTATATCATCGTGATTGCCATAAACAATCATATCAGAACCTCTTGAAAGATCAGTTCAGAAGTATGACGTGTGTTATGAACTGCTCGTCTGGAGGGATTTAGTAGTTCTTGACGACAGGTTGCGCCGAGTGGCTCACATGAGTGAGGTTGTGTTTTTCAGGTAGCAGTTTTACTAAACCACTTCTCATGGCTCTGGGTGATACTACGTGGAGAGAGGTTTTCTATGTGCTCAATCTATCTGTGACAGCCGAACTTTCACTCTTGTGAACTAAAGGCGGAATTAGTCAAGCGTCGCAGGCTTCTTTATTACATGCAGGTTTTGCCCGGCAGCCTATAATGTTTTGCTCCCGTTGTTTTGTGTTTTTTTAGCAGCTGGTGCCGGATGTAGGATACTACTGTAGTCTGCAATGCGCTTTGTCATGTAGATTACCTGCGGCCATTTCATGCGTCATTTCGCTCACGCGAGTCAGTGGGCCACAAAACCCAGCAAGCATCGTTCGAGATTTTGAACCGTACTAACCTAGAACTCTGCACAACATTCAACACTACGTTTATTTTATAAGTAGTACTTAAGTGCTGCCCAAAATGGTTGGCACCATCAAGAGCTTCTTCCCCAGAGGAATCAGCAAGACAGATTTGCTCATGTGAGTTACTGTTACGGGATCAAATATATTTCCAGAATGTTGCAGGCTGGAATATATTATTAATACTCAATCAATCAATCAATCAATCAATCAATCAATCAATCAATCAATCAATCAATCAATCAATCAATCAATCAATCAATCAATCAATCAATCAAATAATCAACCTTTATGAATTGACCAGAAACATTCAAAGCCTTCTTTCTGGCGAACTGAACCGGGGAAAAAGAGGCCGCATTGAAATACATCGGCGGCTGACACATAAACAGCCAGTAAAAAAGGTGGGTGAGTGAAGAACAATAAAAACTAAAAATACTATAGAATAATATTAAAACTTGTATCCAAACTACACTGCACAAAAAACAGAGACTGTAAATTATGGTACATTGCAAAAAGACATCGTACAATGACCATAGCAATAGGATGAAGCATCAATTACACAAAACAGTATGCAACAAAGCCCAGGAAATATTTTACTATTCATGGATAGTGATAAGTTATAGAAACATTTGTGTCTGTGGCCTGCCCGGGCAACTAAAAATATATACGCAGAGTTGAATACAGAAGTGTGTCATAGTATATACAACGATTACGCCCGCAGCACCAACATCATATACAAACAAATAAGAACAAACTCTGTGAAAACAACGCACACATGAGGGAAATGGCTGACGAACCCGAGTACTGTAAAAATAAAGTTAGCGCGCCCCAGCTAACAGCCCGGCCAAAAACCCCCGAAGGGAACGCGAAAAATTTCCAGTTCCCCAAATTGAGGGTTATATAGGCGTTGCAGCCTATCAAGAGGAGTACACCTGCTAAGTTTTGCTGCTGTGTGGAAAGGGTGATTAAGCCTTGTTGCTTTTTTTGTAACACGGAAATCGATTGCAGCAAGACGTTCCGGGCATGAACTTGTACCATGAAGCAGCTTGTTTAAGAAAAGAAGGTCTTAGCCGGTTAGCCGGCAACCTAAAGACGCAGTTATCGGGAGAGGCTCAGAGGGAAAACGATACATAAATATTGATAAAATCTTGGTCTGCACACACTCTATACATTGAAAGTTAAATATGCAGGTTCCATTCCTAATGACAGAAACATATTCAGGTTGAGGAATACAAAGGGCCATAAAAAGCTTTCGGAAGGAATGAATAGACTTGAAGTGTCGTGAAAACTCGCATATAGCAAGAAGCGCGGGACGGCCCGCCGAGTCAGATCAGTGGCATGAGGCGAGAAAGTTAAGGTGCTGTCGAAGAGTGGTCCGAGGTTTTTGATCTTGTCTACTCTAGACATAAAACCATCATCGATATTGTAGCGAACCAAAATGGGGTATGTTTTTAGGGTGTATGACGTAACCTTTGTTTTCGCAGGATTAAGATTTGTTCTTTTATCTGAGCAACATTTGACAAAGGTATCTCATGACAAATCTCATGCTACAGGGCGATAGAGTCATCAATGGACTTTATCTGTCTGAATATTTTGATGTCATCAGCGTTGAGAAGGAAAGGATACCTATTAATTGCAGCTGCCGAGTCGTTGACAAAAATGGAGAATAACAGATGGCTCAACACGGAGCCTTGGGGCACACCACTAGCTGATTTATACATATCGGACATCTGCCCATTAACGCTAATAAAACTGAACCGATTGCCTTGATAGCTACCCAGCAATGCCACAAGTGCTGTATGAATGCCCGGCTGCAAATTCTTACTAAGTAATAACGTGTGGCAAACATCAACAAAAGCTTTGCTGAGGAAACGCTTGACAACACCAAACCGGCTTTGCTCGAAAACTGCAGCGGAGGCCTGCTTCATGAAGCAGGCGAGATTAGTGGTTGTGGACCTTCATGACATAAAACCGTGCGGCTTACTTGTAAGAAAATGCCGTACAGAGCTTGACCTTTCCTTATGCAGCGCAGTCTCAATAAGCTTGGAGGAAGCAAAAAGGAGAGAAACTGCCCTATAGTTTTTTTGCATCAGATTTCGTGCCTGGCTTAAAAATAGGACACACTCGAGAAATTTTGCGCTTGCGAGGGAACGTGTTTGTTTTTACACAGTGATTGAATACCGCAGTTAAAACAGGAACAGAAATGCTGCTGAATGTTTTTAAAATAGCAGGAGGTCAGGGCCACAGGACAGCGACGCTTTCATGCGCCTTAGACTTTGAAGCACCAACTGCTTATCCCATTGTACTAAGCTAGAACCCTGTACTTTATTCAGCATGACGTTTAAAAATAGTAATAAATTGCTGAGCATAATGGTTGGAAACATCCTGAACTTCTTCCCCAGAGCAATGAACAAGACGAATTTCTCATGTGAGGTACTGTTACGGGATCGAATATGTCTCCAGGATTTTGAATGCAAGGAAATAACGCTGCTCTCAACAGAACCGAGATAAGAGCGCTGGTCCCGCTCTGAAAGACTTTTACTCGTTTTACGGAAAGAGCAAAAGTCTTCTTTGTATTCATCAAGCCTCGTTTTGTTGTATTTTTAAGGCAGATGTCTTACAACTAGGGAAACGTTACGAAGTTTATGAGAGAACCAAAAGGGGTGTTTTGAATGGCAGGGTTTGCACTTGGATATAAACTGATTTATGCCGCTTTTGACTGTTTCAGTAAACCGCTCGACCTGGGCATCGCAATCACGGAGTGCCAAAATGTCGACGAATCATACGAAGAAAAATGTTATACAAGCGAATGTAATCCCCATGGCCATAATAGTAGGGAGGGAATTCGTTATTCTGCAGTGAAGCACTCCAACGCTGAATCGACACGGGAGCATAAACTAGAAAAGGAGGATGAAGCTTGTCCGGTTTGACAAAAGACATGTCAGATAACGATACTCGCGCATTTTGAATGTCTGAAAAGCAAAGGTATACGATATTCTGACCGATGTTTTCGCTGTATTTAAGTTGAACCATGGAAGTGAAGCCAACGCTGTCTACGATACTGATGGATTTCTGCTGTACGTAATAATTGTAGTGTTGATGGTTACGACGCTCCAATTATACCCTAGGTTTATTGAAACCGCCCAAAATTAAATGCTGTTGATTCGGGTGTGATTAGCAAACTTCTTCTACAGATGTAAGGAGCTGAATAAAAGAAGATATAGGAACTTCAGGTGTAATGTGAAACGCCCCTAGTAAAAGCTTCTCACCACCCGTAGCACGAATGTCCAGCCAGGCAGACACGAGTTCACCTTCAAGTTCATGACGCCACATAGGTATAAAAGGGCTATCGACCGCAACTCCTCCCCCCTCCATTTTGTTTAAACCCTGAAATGTACATATCTTTACGAAAAACTATGATATCAGGTAGTTTCATTAGGAAAGCATGTTTCAGAGATAACAATAATGAGAAAATGTGAAGAAATCGCATTTGAAAATAATTCAGTCACTTTGGTGCGAAGGCCGCGCGCGTTCTAATAATAGATATCCACCCTATATTGCATCTTTCAGTCGTCATTTTGAACATCGGTGGGACATAACCTGTCGGCATGCAGCTTGCCACGGAACGATTTGTAAAGTCAGCCCTTGGGCCATCGCAAAAATCACCGAGACGCTGGAAGGAGACAATCAATCAATCAATCAATCAACCTTTATTTTCGGTGCCCAGGAACAACCCTAAGGTCTTGGTGCAGGCACACCATATAGAAACCATTAATAAAAGAAACTTATAACAGCTCGGCAAAACAAACAAGATCCTCGATATGACAGAAAAAATAACTTAAAAATATTTACAGAAATTCTAAAAAAGCAAAGAAAGTGTTTCAAGCTATGGCACTCGGCCAAAAAAAAGTTCAAGGCACTAGAGAAAAGAAAATATACAATTAATACACAGTGCACATGATAGCGACAGAGTGTACGTATCAAACGACAGTTTTGATTTTTGAGAAGTTACACTGCAACAAAGTATTCCTGTAAAACGAGGGATGCCTTTGCGGTGTCCCATCTTGTCGAGACATACAACAAACTTAGCAACACGTTTGACATACAAATAGCCAAAAAACAATGGCAGGAGTATAGATATATAAATGAACAGACCAACAAATCGCAGAGATAGTAAAAATGATGACTGAGTCAACCAATTGATTCTTCAATAGTGTGTCCAGGAACGATGTGCTGGTGCGGAAAGAAAAGTGCATATCTCAGAAAAATATAGAAAATAGCATTGTTTAGTCTGAACAAGAATGAGACACTGAGATACACACACGCCGACACATGCACATGACCCGTGCAAATATGCAAACAATGCATTGCAAACATTGCATAGCAACAAGACACTGCAGACTCTCTGGAGACTGCAAGTGTAAGACAACAAGACATGATTAAAACTCTGTACAATAAAACATGCAAACCGGAAAAAGATATTAGCTAAAATCACCCCACAATGAAGGCATAAAACACACATACGCAAGTGAATCATCGAAACAACCTAACCCCAGCAGCATAAGTGTGTGAATATAAGTTACATAATAGGGCAAGCAAACTACTCCTGGTTTGTCAAGCTACGCAGTTCCTTACAAAAAGCTTGAAATGAATAATAGAATACATCAAACTTTCTGCGCACATATTCTATACGTGCTGAATGCATCCCACGGAACTCTTGACACATGCGGGAACATGAAACGGTCTACGAGCCCTGGTGTTGCCTGTCGGGGTTCTCAAATTTATGGCACCCAGCAACTCTGTTCATTCAATGAGGCTGTGGATCTGTTTGTACAAGAATAAAAGGTCAGCCTTGGCCCTCCGGCTGTGTAATGGGTTCATTATAAGCAAGCAGGCGGCATCAACACCAGGATAATCTTTAGCCTTCGCAGTAGCATACCTATGTTTTAGTATTGAGATAAATATAGTTTGCACTCTCGCAATGGCCGCCGCGTTGAACCGACACGTTGCATTCCAGACCACAGATGCGTATTCCAACAGAGGGAGGCACATTGAGGTATAGAGGTGAAGAAATGTGTCTGTATAGTTGAATTGTCTGGAGACACGACATGTTGCCTCTAGTGTTCGCAAAGCACGACGGGTAATCTAATCAGTATGGGCTGTAAATGTGAGCTTAGAGTCAAAGAAAACTCCCAAGTCTCTGATTTGAAATACCCAATTCAGATCACGTATACGATAGGTGAAATTGAAGTCATCTCGGGTATACGACACAACTTTGGTTATATTATCAATCAATCAATCAATCAATCAATCAATCAATCAATCAATCAATCAATCAATCAATCAATCAATCAATCAATCCATCAACCTTTGTTTTCGGTGCCTAGGAACAACCCTTGGGTCTTGGTGCTGGTAGACCATAAGAAACAAAAAAACACACTAAAATTAGGACGAGACAACACACAAAAACAATATGTATGACATAAACAATAAAGTAAGAATAGTTACAGAAACCTTCGAAAGCAAAAAAAGGAAAAAAAACAGAACAAAAAACAGAAAGCCAAAAAAGAAAAAAACAGGCTTAGCGTTCCAAGCCATGACACTTGGCCAGCGAAACGTCCAATAGACGTGAAAATAGGAACTATACAAGAAAACATTGAATGAACATGATATCGCGTATACGTATAAAACCAAGGTTTTCTAACAACATCTTAGGAAGTTACAAAAAAAAAGAAAAAAAGCTTCAGCGTTACCAACACTGACACTAAAACGTACAGATATTCAATCAACACAAAACAAGGAAACGTGAAAAACAAGCAAGAATAGAGTTTGCATATAATAAATACGTTGCATAATCTTCAGACCCGAGAAAAGGATAGACACGGCAAACTCGTTTTAACTCTTTATTGGGAACATGTTAGAGGTAATAAACACTTCTTTGAAGCGCAGGAACCGAAAACTGTAATTTTGGAGGAGGAAATGGCGGTACCCATTTGGGTACATCAGGCCTAAGCTGAGTGAAAATCAACAAAGCAGTTTCTGTTGAGAAGGCAAAGAAAGAGATCACATTTTGTGCATCTGATGCGGGTTTTTCCGCTGCAACCTTGGTTGCGGCACCTCATTTGAGACTTCAGAGGCACATGCTCTGGAAAGTGCCCATGCATATCCATGCGCACCTCATTTGGTGGTATCGCGGTCACCTTTGTGCGCTTAGGCACTGCAACACTTTCGCCATTTTCAACTTCAAGCTCTGCTTCATCTGCGACTTCTGGAATTTCTTTGACGTGGGTGCGGATAAGTGTTTCGGCAATCCTGTTCTTGAACTCGAATTGGTCCAGCATGTCTTTTGCAGCAACATCCATGAGCTTGCAGTCATTCCTGTATTCGATCCAGGAGTTTGCGACCGCTAGATCGAGAAAATGGGCAAACACCCGTACGGTCCACTTCTTTGTACGGATCTTCGTCCTGTAATAGGACACGTACCTGTCCACAAGGTCCACGCCACCCATGTTCTTGTTATAGGCTTTTACGCAATATGGTTGCGGTATATCCACTTTCGGTTTTTGCTCCTTTGACCACCTTCTACACGTTCCTTCAGGGTTAATGCCGAAAGCGGTCGAAAGAATCATGACTGATTTTCGATCCTTCCACTTGGTGACGCACATTTCTCCATCACTGCGAACAACGGAACACGATTCTCCGCGGATCATGTTGTTTTCGTTTGGAAGCTTGGAAGCCGCGCCTCCAGTTCGGTTTGCCACAATTGTGCCGGTAAGATATGCATTTCGTTTGAGAAGGAATTCTGCCAACTTTATTCCCGTAAAAAAACGGTCGGTAAACACATGGACAGGCTCGTCCATTGGCACTGTTTCCAGAAGCCGCTTTACAACTGCGCCGCCAAGACCAAGATCCTTCATGTCGGCATCCGGAACCGTTCCTTTGCCTGTGTAGATCAAGAAATCTAGCACAAGTCCATCACTACTTGCCAAGACAAAGTTTTTGAGGCCAACAGGATTTGGCTTGCTTGGTACGTATTGCCGGGCAGGACAACGTCCGCTGAATGGAATCATCTGCTCATCGACAGATAGTACTTCCGGGCGCGGCAGTTCGAGACATGCCTTTCGAAATGAGTCGATGATAGGCTCCACTCTGAACAACCTGTTCTCAGTTTGTGATGCTGTTTGGGTGATGTCGACGAAGTGCAGCATGCCACGTAACTCGAAAAATCGGTCCCGTGTCATGTTTTCCGCAACAAGAGGTATAGCGGATATACGGGACCAGTATAATCTAGCTCGAGGAAGCGCAAGAAGGCCCATTAACAAATGGATTCCAGCGAGTTTTTTCATCTCTGATGCGGACGTGCGCACAGATCTGTGGGCACGCTTCTGAACCGAATAGAGGTTTGTTTCCTCCGCGCATAGCTTCCAAAAGGTTTCGGGAAAGTACTTGGTGAAGTAGGCAAACGGAGACAGAGGCGATTTTGAGTGTACTTGTGGTGGTGTGGTGTCCAATGTGCACCTGGGAGAGAAGCTGTGAAAAAAGAAAAAAAAACCTGTTAGTCAAATCTTGAATTGAAAAGTTTCTTTCGAATAACAGCCTTAGCATCGAAACAAATTACAGAAACTAAACACTTACTCTGCCTCTTTCCAAATGGGGCCACGGGCCTGAAATTCGCGGCTGCTTTGTGTGTCATCATCTTCATTTTCATCACCATCAGTGCTGCTGTCTGAGCATTCACTGCTGTCGTCTAAGTCATCCAGATCGTCGTCTTCATCAGACAAGTCGATATCACTTTGAAAGAGTAGCTCTTGTATTTCCTCGTCGCTTAGGAACTTGGCTGCAAGACGGAACGAACGATAACATGTTTTTAGCGTAATGACCTGAAGTACCCAATTGGGTACAATTGTGATTAAGTTGCCCTGTATCTGAGACGAAGCACTGCAACTAGCTCAAACTTTTCGTGCCCCTTTTCTAATGTCTCCTGATTGTTCAGCTTCGCATTTTATCTATTATATGCAGCATATTGGGAAGTAAGAAGAAGTTAAACTCACCTGGTCGCCGGCGCGCGCTTTTCGTGCGTGTTGCCGCCATCCCTGTGTTTACTGCGAGCGCGCAATTGGACTTACGGCGACACCTCGCGGGGAGTTTGTTAACTGATCCTTCCTGAAGCAGAAATTGCCGTTCGCGCGCTGCAGTCTTCATCTAAAGCAGCGCAGCGCGCGTTTTTCAAATGTACCCAAACGGGTACCTACGGACTGAAGAGGATAAATTTGGAATGACATAAATGACTTAAGCTAAAACAGTTTTCAACTCATTAGAGAACAAAGCAAAAGAGCTCTGGAATATTCTGGAAGAGCTTCTGGAATGAATAATGGAATATTCATTATATGAACATTGTATTCGGCAGATGGAGGAGCGTCGGCTATTTAAAGCAACTGGTCAGAAGGCTGGAAATTTCCTGAAAAGTTTATTTGGTAAATTGACATTGATAAGTGTAACCAAATCGTCACACAAAATATTACCATGAAGATTTTTTATAGAGAAAGATAATATCAGCTCGCATTCGTCGACACCAAAAGGAAGGAATGCTTTTCAGAAAAGACATGATGCCGTTTGCGTCTTCTTTTACATGATGGAAGCTGTGCTTAAAGATAGAAAGGAAATTATTTTGAACCCTTTCGATACGGTCACTAGTGGACCTGCAAGTTACATTCCAAACAACAGACCCGTATTCGAGAAGAGGTAAGCAGAGAGCCGAATACAACTTTAAGAAAAGAAGCGGACCTTTAAACTCTCTAAAATACCTGCAAACAGCACCCAGATATCGAAGAGAGCTTTGGGTAATTTGTGTAATGTGGGAAGAGAAAATCAGAGAAGAATCAAGCAGTTCTCCGAAGTTCGAATTTCAGTCACCCTCGGCAGTGCAGTGCATGCAATTCTCTAAGCGTACTGCAGCTGTTGAGTTTTTCTACTATAGGAGACAACTTTAGTCTTTGAAGGGTTCAAAAGTAGGTAGTTGTTGGTGCACACACGATGGAATGACACCATATCAGCTTGAAGAGAATAACAGTCCTGAACACTAAGCACTTCTCTAAAGATTTTTATATCATCAGCATACAACAAAAATGAAGAATTTTGAATGGCAGAAGCAACATCGTTCACGAAAATAGAAAAAAGAAGGGGACCCAGAACGGAACCTTGGCGTACACCACTGGTTGCTTTGTAATTAAAGGATGTTTGACCGTTAACACTTAAACAGCAATATCGCTCCTTGAGATAGCAACGTATAAAGCCCAGAAAAGAAGCGTGAACATCAAACAGAATGAGCTTGGCAAGCAATAATGAGTGGTTGACTACATCAAAGGCCTTGCTCATGTCACAGTAGATAGCATCACGCTGGCTGCTACCAACGATTGCTGGGACAGCCTGCTCCATGATGCATACAAGATTCGTGGAAGTTGAATGACCACGCATAAATCCATGTTGATTATGAATGAGAACGTGTTTATTTGAGAAAGACAAGACCGTATGAAGAGACAGCTCGAACATTTGAGAGGCAAAACAAAGCAGCGAGACAGGCCTATAGTTTATAGCCTCCGTTTTTAGGCCTGACTTGAAAACAGAGAACACGCGAGAGACTTTCCTCGAGCGAGGGAACGTGCCAGACCGGATACAGTTATTAAATATTGAATGAACACAGGAAGGAATATATAAGCATATGTTTTTAGAATTGCATCAGGAATACCATCAGGTCCACAAGAAAGCGAGGGCTTGAGCCGCTTGATGCTCGTCCGAATGATGTTCTCGTCCAGTTGCAAACAACCGGAGTTCGCGCCCTAGTGGCAAGGGACGCTGCTGTTATCACTAGCCCCGCTAATCCCCAAAAAATTAGAAAATTGACGAGCAAAGCAGTCGGCCACCTTGGCAACCTCATCGCCGTTGGAGTCTAGTAGACGAAAAGAATCTTTAGTTGTACTAGATATAGAATGGATGTACTTCCAGAAGGCTCCCGGTTGATGAGTTGCTTTAGCTTCTACCCACGCCAGGTACGTAGTATGATCACGTTTGTACAATATTTTGCATCGGGCACGTAGGAGCCGAACGTCCTGAGCAAGCTGGTTGGCACCCGAGCGCTTAATCTTTCTGTGCGCACATTCTAAGGAAACTTGAACTTCTTCGGTAAATATTACGGGACGTAATTGTTCATATCCGAAAGCACAATCTCAGTGAAACGGTGGACTGGTTCATTGGCATCAAATGACGGTTGACCAAGGGGAAGCGGAAAAGTAACAATACAGCCCAACATATTCTCCCCGGGCAAAAGCGTTGAGGTTGCGTGTTCTTGGAATTTACGGAATGGTGGAGCGATGAGGAGAGGCAACAGGAAATATAAAGAGGAGGATGAAATCTGTCGGGTATTACTAAAGAAAAATCAGAGAGCGACACACTAACGCCATCAAAGTTCGAAAAGCACAGGTCCAGAATATTTCCAATGCAATTTTTTTATGCGATTATACTGTGCCACAGAAGTGAAAGACAAAAAAATGAGTAACCTATAACCCTTCTGTTGAATGTGGTGGTTATAGTGGGAACAGGTTCGCTGGCTCCACTGAACGCCAGGAGCATTAAAATCTCTAAGGAGCAGGTCCTTGCAGTTGCAATGAGTGATAAGCACCTGTTCAATGGAGGAGAGTAACTTATTAAACGCGTCAGGAGCTACATCAGGAGAAATGTAAAAAACACCAAGTAGAAGTTTTCAGTTTTAGAGAAATGATTTTCGACCCATATTGACTCATATGCGTTATCAATATCGCTACGTAGCACACAGGGGAGAGATTTGTTAACGGCGAAAAGGACCCCGCCCCCTTTTTTTGCATCCTGTTAAAGCACGGTCATTACGATATACATAGTAATTTTGAGGAAAATATTCACTAGATAGAATATCAGGGCAAAATCAGGGCACAACCACATAATAATAAAAATAATAATAATGATAATAATAATAATCAATCAATCTATTTAAAATAGTGCCCAGGTACAGCCGTTTCCTTTGTTCTGGCGCAGTTAAGAAAAAAAAGACGACGACACAAGTACATCCACGCATGAGAAGAACAAAATACGAGCGAAGAAAAAAACTAGAATGAAGAATAAAGGGCATTTAAAAAAATCAATGATTTCGGCACACAAAAGTTTGAACAATCACGAAACGATAAAACACAGTGTCATAAAAATTTGACAATGCAAATGGGCAGATATAGATATATATTTATTCAGGATACCTTACAGGCCCATGGGAGGGCATAGCGTAAGGGGGAGCACATAATTTGTGAAGGAGAACTACCGACAGAGAAACAAAAAAATGCCACAAGGCAAGAAAATAAACACAAGTAAGAAGTCAAAACACAGCATATACAATGTTCGAAGAAGGAAAAACACAAGTCAAGAATGTGAACTGAAGTTAACAAAAATGGTATTACAGCTACTGCACGTAGGTATGTCTACAATCAAAGGTACAGGAATTCACGAAAGACACAGCCAACATGCGCATTTCGGAGATAATGAATATCGCTAAAAGCCAGAAACATATGAAATAAAAGGTATATAAAAATTGTACAGTGAAAACATTACAGTGCGTAATATTCAGATAAATGGCATCGAAAGGTTTCGTGGCATGAAACAGATGCGATAACGTCGGGGAGATCATTCCAATACGCGTATTGCACGTGGGAGGGAAGATAAATTAAAGGCATGCGTGGAACCATAAATGCGTGAGAAGCTGAACTGGTTGTGCAGTCTACGTGACATGGTAATTGGGTGGTGAAGATTAAACTCAGATGATCTCGAGGAATAAATATATTTATGAAGTAGGCATAAAAGTACTAAGGATCGACGTGTGTGTAACGGTTGAAGGGAGCATTCATGTTTAATCTGGATGATGCTAGCGTATCGGTCGTAATTAGATAATATGAAACAAGCAGCTCGATTCTGAATAGACTCAATCATGTCAATTGGATAATTTTGATGAGGAGACCAAATAGAAGAAGCAAATTCTGGCTGTGGAAGCACGAATGTTAGAAAAGCAAGCTTACGAATACTAGACGGGGAATTGCGTAAGTTGCGTCGTAGGTAACCAAGTGATCGTGAAGCTTTTGCGCATATGCTAGAGATGTGGTCCGACCAAGACAAATTGGGAGTGGGAATGATGCCAAGATCTTTGTACGACGACGTCCGTGTTAGCAAGTTACTGTTTATTATATACGGAAAATCAGAGTTTATACGTTTACGGCTAAAAATCATTACATTACATTTATTTAAATTTAGTGACATCAGCCAGGGGTCACACCAGCTTGAAATCAGTATAAGGACATTTTGAAGGGCTAGATGATCATCAGAATTATTTATTTTACGGTACACAATGCAATCATCAGCAAAGAGCCGAACAAATGATGTTAAAATTTCACCCAAGTCGTTGATGTAAATTAAAAAGAGTAAAGGGCCTGAAACGGTGCCCTGCGGTACACCAGAAGTTACGTCCGAAAGAGAGGAAGAAAAATTGTTGACTACAGTGAACTGCTGACGGAATGTAATAAAGTTGCGAAGCCATGACAATGTTAGTGAATCTACCCGAACAGCTGATAATTTTGCTATGAGACGACAATAGGCTACACGGTCGAATGCTTTCGAGGAGTCCAGAAAGACACAATCAGTTTGTAAGCCATTGTCCACGTTAAAGTGCAGATCGGTAGTGAATTCGAATAGCTGGGTGTCACACGACAAACCTTTTCGGAAGCCATGCTGATTTCCTACTAAAAACTGATTAGATTCAACATGGCTGAAAATGTGTGACGCCATGATGTGTTCGAGCATTTTGCAGCACACGCATGTTAAGGAAATGGGGCGATAATTGTTGGGTGAGCCTTTGTCGCCAGTTTTATGAACTGGTACAATCTTACCTATTTTCCAATCAGATGGTAACTGACCTGATGCTAATGATTGATGGAAGATGTGGTATAAGAATTTGCTCGAACAAGTAACGGTGCCTTTTAGTATTTTTGAGTTGATATTATCAACACCTGCGGAAGTTGAAATTTTAAGGTTGTCTATAAGGCGTTCAATGCCAGCGATAGTTATTTCAATGGATTCCATATATGCCCAATTGTGCTCACGAACATCCGGGACGCTACTATGGCTTTCCAGGGTGAATACGGAGGTGAAAAATCGGTTAAATACAGTGGGGCACTCTGAATCGGGAACCGAAGCTAGGTCGTTATTTTTCAGCAAGATCTTGTTCGTATCACGTTACGGGGATATTTCTTTCCAGAATTTTTTTGGGTTTCACTTTAGTAAAGAACGAAGGTCATGCGAGTAGTATTTACTTTTAGCGGCATCTATTGCTGCGCAGTATGTGTCCAGGAAACATTTGTATTTCTGCCACGCCTCGCCAGTACCAATACGCTTCGCTCGCGTATCAAAGGCGAGTAACAAAGGCGAACAGTAACAAAGGCGAGCAAAATAAACGGAAATAGGGCAATGAAAATATAATTAAAACTGGTAGGAACCAAGTCAGGGAGAGACAGAAGTCAGAAGGTCGCACATGTAAGACCGAAGGGGTTTATGAAACAGGTAAATATTATGGGAGTAGAGATTGTATGTTTCTTGAAGGCGGTACAATGTGCAGTGTCTATTGCATGTCTTACGGGCACGAAGTAGAGGAGACTTACGGGTAAGTTTCGACTGTACTCTAACATTTACATTTGCAAGCAACTCCGAACAAGAAATAAACCGTGTACAAGTTTAAATAAAAAATTAGGTCAGCATTGGTTCGTCTTGACTTCAAACTTTGGAGAGGATTAGAAGTAAAGAAGTCTGAACCATTGCCACTGTGGCGGGAGAAACGATGTTTGTGGATAGATATGAAGTTATTTTGCACTTTGTCAAGTATATTACTGTTCCACTGGCATGGGCCGTTCCAAACAACAGAGGCATATTCTAAAATATGGCGCACAACAGACAAATAAAGCTTTAGTAGTGAGACAGGGTTACTGAATTCTCTTGATATTCGACAGACGAACCCGACGCGGTGAAGGGAGCGCCCAGAAATAGAATCTACATGAGTAGAAAAGCTTAGCGTACTGTCAAATACCACTCCAAAGTCAGATATTTTCAACACACGCGGTAGTGGCACACTTTTCACAACGTACGTATAAGGTATGGGGTTGTTTTACGAGTGTAGGACATAACCTTCGTTTTAGTGCCACTAAGAGCATGTTTGTTCGCGGAGCACCAGTTGCTAAAAGCATCCACATCAGATTGAAGATCTATGCAATATTCACCGCTAGTAGCTTCTTTAAATATTTTGATGTCATCAGCATATAACAGAAAACAAGAGTGATTTATAGAGGCTAAGACGTCATTAACAAACAAAGAAAACAGAAGGGGCCCCAGAACAGATCCCTGAGGCACACCACTGGAAGCATAGTACGCAGCAGATTCTTTATCAATAACAGAGACAAAACATGACCTAATATTAAGATAGCTGCTAAGTAACTCCACTAAGCGAACGGGAATGTTATAAGTAGACATTTTGTGCAGAAGCAAGGAATGGTCAACTACGTCAAACGCTCTGCTGAGGTCACAGTACACGGTATCGAGCTGACCCCGCCCATGCACAGCTTCCGAGGCAAAGGACATAAAAGACACAAGGTTTGTAGTTGTTGAACGGCCCGATAAAAAACCGTGTTGTTCTGGAAGAGGGAAGTTTTTGACACTACTCGACAAAATTTTGTGCAGAATTGATTCGAGCAGTTTGCTTGCCGAGCAGAGGATAGAAATTGGCCTGTAATTTTTTACCTTTGTTTTCACACCAGACTTAAACACACGAACAATACGCGCGAGTTTCCAAAGGCGTGGAAAGATAGATGATTTTATACAGTTGTTAAATATAGAAGCGAGAATCGGAGCTAGTACGACCCCGTAAGCTTTTAGCAGTGCGGAGGGAATTCCATCCAGACCAGAGGAAAAAGATGGCTTTAGCTGTTTGAGTGCCTTGAGAACGTCTTCTTCGCATATAAGGGTGATACAGAAATTTGAAGAAGACAGTTCGTGGGCGCGGGAGAGGGTATTGGGTCCGAATACTGAACTGAGGTGCTCAGCAAATGCATCGGCAACAGAAGCGATATCATTTCCCTTTTCATCGAGAAGGCTGATGTGTTCTCGGCTCTTCTTGCCGGAGCGAAAACGGACCTACTGCCAGAAGCATCTGGAACTCCGCTTAGTATCATTTTCAACAGCAGAGATGTACAGTAACCGATCCCGCTTATAGAACACTTTGCACAAAGACCTGTAATAGACAATTTGCTGTTGCCATGACTCACTATTTGTCCGCCGTGCCTTCCGGTGGGCACGCTTCCTATGTTTCAAGGCCACGCGGAGCTCACGTGAAAACCAAGCGGGGAATTCAGTGTTCTTGGGCCGCTTACGCGGGATGAATCTGCGCATACCTTCTTGCATAATAGAAGAAAATTGCTCCACTTGCTCGTCAACTTTTCCAGCGTTCAAAACCTCAGACCAGTCAAACTCCGACAGATAATTATAAAAACCTACGTAGTCCCCAGCGTCAAAGTTAAAGGCAGGAAGGGCAGATGGACAGGAGCGAATGAACTGAGGGGAACACGGTAAAGAAAGATGCAAGGGGGGATGATACTTGTCAGGACACACAAGATGAAAGTCGGACTTGGAAACACTGAGAGAATGAAGATTGGAAAAGCAAAGGTCAAGCGTCTCTCCGTTGCAGTTTTTACACCATTTTTTTGCTGGAGGTCAGTAAAAGAAATGAAGTTGAGAAGGCAGGTGCCTTGCCGTATGGCAGAGTGGTATTGATGCTGGACCGTACTATCCAACCAGTCGATACCAGGTGCGTTAAAATCGCCAGCGATACAGAAGTCATGACGGGGATTTGATGTGACGACGTTTTCGATGGTCAAATGCCTGACTCATACTTATGTGGACGAAGATTTGGAGAAAAGGAAAATGTAGAAAGTAACATATTCCGCTTACCTGGGCAGCATAATATAACCCAGACCAATTCATCCACAGTTTCGATATCACTGCGTTTCAAGGAAGTAATAGAACGATCCACAGCTATGAGATGGACAAATGAGAGTATACAGTTTTAAAAATAGGCAACTATCTGTTGGTGAGACACAACCGCAGGGAAACCAATTTCTAGAAGAAAAAAAACGAACGACAGCGATATCATAGATGTTTAACATACGGTATTCAACAGCGCAGTACGGTAAATTCTAAAGGATTTTTGAAAGATGTCAAGGCGTTCAACGAAGCAGTTGTAACAATTCTGGATTCTGCGTACAGGAGAATGATTGGAGTTTCGCGCAGCGGTCAAGAACGGGCGATGGGACTTTGTGGGCCCTTGATGAGGAGCACTAAACACTAAACCACTTGTCAAGCCGAAAACGCTTGGGCTTTTTGTGGGCGCTGTCCTCAAGTTTAAGCGAACTTCGAAGTTTTTTATAGAACCAGTTGGGAAATTTGGAATGAACAGGCTTCTAAAGAGGGTTGTACTTTTTATGCCACTCCTCACAATGTCGGTAACACGTCGAACCTGTTCGTCAACATTATTGACATCAAAGACACTTGATCATTCAGCGGATGAATAAAAGTGATACAGCGCAGCATAATCTCCACGGTTGAACGCATATCTTGGGAGTTCACAATCGTCAACATCACCATTGCGATGCTGGGCAGTGACCGAGACAGAGACAATAAGAAGGGGGGTGAAACTTGTCGGGGTACACAAGAGATATTTCGGAGGCACACACGTGTACGTTTTTTACGTTTGAGAAGCACACATCTAGAACATGAACACAAGAGTTTTCTATGCGGCAAAACTGCTGCATGGAGGTGAACGATTAAAAATCTAATGACATGCTGCATTTATGAGCTAAAAAATGTTTTTTGTGCTCAAAGGAAAGGCTGTTCCGGCGAATACCTGGGTGTTGAAGTGCCCAAGTAAAATGAGCTTATGGATGGAGTGTGCATTTGAGACATTTTCTATGGATGTGAGTGTTCGAATAAATTCAGAAGGTAATACATCGGGGGAACATAGAATTCACCGATGACTAGCCTCTCGCCCCTCGTGAGGCCTACCTCAAGCCAGACTGATTCGTGCAGGGTCTCAAGGTCAGCACGCCGCATGCCCTGCACTGAGTGATCAACGGCAATGAGAACCCCGCCACCTATTCGTTTAGGTCCAGTCATTTTCTGTTGCTTCTAAAGATTTGATAGTTAGAAGGGAAATAATCGGAAGACGAGATATCATCAGAAAGCCAGGTTTCACTAATTACAATATAAGAAAATTAGGAGCATACAACATTTCTAATAAATTCAGAAGACTTAGTTCGTAGACCTCGAGTGTTTTGATAGTAGATGTGGAGAATATCTTACTTACTGATCATTTTCAGTTATTTCACAGCTGTGCAGCATACCAGGCTGGACCTCGACTTAGAACGGCTTGAAGAGGCAGCCTTTTGGCCGCATAGACGGCATCTCGGGGCGCCTGAAACACTCCTCGTTAACAGTTATGCAAAAAGAAGAAAAGGAGTCGCTTTTGATTCTAAGGCGTTCACACGACAATGGCGTAACTTGCACAGTGAACAAGTGGGCCAACAGTTGAGCAGATGTGGTGTTAGCCGACAGTTTCTTAACAAAAAAGGCCCTTGAGTTCGGTGGTCGGCGTACAACAACCGAGAAGCTTCCGACGCACCCACCCGGGAAGGGCTCGTTTTTTTCTGCAAGCTCGTCGGCGGGCCATTAAACGCACTGTCTGACCTAGGAGGCAGGGTAAGAGGGTAGACCTAAGGGGAAACCAAAGTGCTCGAGGCCGTAGCAGGCTGTCTGCTGGGGCGTTCAACGAACGGCTAGGCGGTGGTAGAGGAAAGGAAGGGCGTGCCTTCACCAGCTGCACGGGCGGTGCCTTCGGCGAACGATGACCTCGTAGGAATGCCAGACTGCGTGACGTCACCTGCGGCATGAAAGAATTAGCAGGCTTCGGGGAAGCAGGCGGAGAAGGCGGAGGACGCGCGAGCTCCCCTCGCAGGCAGTGAACCTCCTCACGCAGGGAAGCGATGATTGCAGCCTGCTGGGGAAGCCCAGCCACATTGTCCCGTCGCAGAAGCCGGTTCTCCTCGCGCAGCTCGGTGACTGCATCGTCGAGGAAGGAAGGGCTGACAGAGGGTTCAGAGAGGAGATTCCTCAGAGCAGCGACCTCTGCGCATAGGTCCGCAGAAGGGACGAAGCTCGCTCCGACAGGGGACGCCACTCGTTCGGTTGGGATGTTCGCTGGCTGACCGTCTTCGCTGGTTTGCTCACCGCGGTTGCTAGGCCTAGCGGGTGACGCCGCAGCCACACAGAGATTACAAACGAATGGCTGCTCACCGGAGATCAGATGTTGCAGTTCCTCGTCCGGAAGAACAATGCACTTTCCGTCCGCATGACGTTTACACGCAGAACATCGAAAAAACTCCAGCCTGCCGAAGAAAGCGAGGCAGCAGAGAAGACTCTTGTCCTTACTTGGCGCCATCATGCAGTCTCCGGTATTAATAATAACAATAACTATAATAATATTAATCATAATAATAATAATAATAATAATATTATAATAATCAATCAATCAGTCATATTTATTTACTTCCCCAGGAACAGCCACAGGCCTGAGTGCTGGCGCACGGGTAGTTACATGAAAACAGATTACAAGAAACATATAGCAAGAAAAAAACAAGCGACAAGACACACACAACTTGAAGTAGAGAAAATGATAGAAATAAAGCACAGGCGGAGCCTGGGTACCGGTATAAAATTAAAATAAGAAGATGCCTATGTTGCTCTGCCTGTCGTAAAGGCCACACAACAGGCAGAGCAACAAAGTTTGACAGTAATACAACAAAAACAACGGCAAGAATGTAGAGACAAATGATAGGACGAACAAATGACAGTAAGCAGTTTCAAAAATAGGCAACTATCAGTTGGATAGACACAAACGCAGAAAAACCAAATTCCAGAAAAAAAGAACGACAAACATTTCATAGGTGTTTAACATACTGTATTCACCAGCACTGTACGGTAAATTGTAATTGTTTTCTGAAAGATGTCAAGGCGTTCAAAGAAGCGGTTGTAACAATTCTGTATTCTGCGCACAGGAGAATGATTGGAGTTCCGCGCAGCGGTGAAGAACGGGCGATGCGACCTGGTGGGCCTTTGTGGTACACTAAACTCTAAACAGTTAAGCAGGTCTGCGCAAGAAAGGTCACCATGAACAATTTTTGTGATGAAATGTAAGGTCTGCACGCATACGTCTGCAGTTCAACGAAGGGATGTAGGGGACTTTGGGTAAGTCAGAATCAGGATGAAAACTGTGATGGTGATGACGGTGCTTAATAATGGATAAAAACGTCTTCTGCACACGTTCTTTTACATCACTACCAGATTTGGAGATGCCTTTCCAGGCAACAGAAGCATATTCTAACTGTGGTATACATATTGCATTGTGTAGCGTTAGAAATGGATCTGGAGAAGAGAATTTCTTTGTAATCCGACACACATTTTCAAAGCTTCAGAGTGCTAGCCGGGTGATGAATCTAATATGAGGAGAAAAATAGAGGGTACTGTCGGAAAGCACCACGAGGTCCCAAATTTCCTCAACCCTTTGCAGAGGAGCTCCCTGAATACTGTAGGAAAACAGCAGATGGTGGGTTTTCCGGCTGTAGGTGGCAACCTTTGTTTTAGGGGGTTTAAAATTAGGCAGTTTTTCCTGCAAAAGACCGATAATTCCGACACATCCCTCTGCAAGGCAAAGCAGTCCTGAACACCGCTAATGCGCCTAAATAGTTTGACATCATCAGCATAGAGAAGAAAAGAAGAGTTTGTTAACACTGTTGACACATCATTGATAAAGACAGAAAACAATAATGGACCGAGCACGGAACCCTGTGGTACACCACTTGTTGCAGGGTAAACACTAGACTATTTGTAGTTAACGTCTACATAAAAGGAGCGGTCAAGGAGATAGTTGGAGAACAAGGCAACAAGGTTTGCGTGTACACCGGACTTAGCAAGCTTGTTATTTAATAACTGATGGTTCACCACATCAAACGCCTTACTGAGGTCAAAATAAATAACGTCCAACTGGCCGTTTTCACAAACTGCAGCCGAAGGCTGTGTCATAAAGCTTGCAAGATTTGTGACCCTCGATCGACCTGAGAAAAAGCCGTGCTGATTTGGTATCACAACGTTCTTGACGCACGCAGCAAGAACTTTGTTCAGAGCTGACTCAAATAGTTTTGAGGAGACACAAAGGAGTGAGATCGGCGATAGTTAGAAACGGCTGACTTATCACCAGACCTAAATATTTGAAAAATTCGAGCGATCTTCTATGCACAAGGAAATATACCTTAAAGTAAGCAGTTATTATAAATGGAAGTTAAGACAGGCACAAAATTGTTGCCGTAAGCCTCCATGAGGGCTGCTGGAATTCCATCTGCCCCACAGGAAATTGATTGCTTCATCCGTTGAAGGCTATCATTGACAATTTTTTCTTCGAACATAAGTGCGTTAAAATTAGAGGTATTAAACGATAGGCGTTCGTCGTTGCCATCTGGCAGTTGAAAGACAGAATAAAAGTACCGAGTAAAACTGGTGGCAATATCCTCAACCTCTTCACCATCGGAATTAAGCAGTCTAACGTGTTCTTGACACGCCTTAGAATGGCCGTGTACATACCTCCAGAATTCTGCCGGTTTCTGAGATGCAGCAGCCTCTAACGATTCTATATAGAGCTGGTGGTCACACCGGAAGAGGATTTTGCAAAGTGAGCGATACCGACTAAACTCCTCTTTCCACTGTCAAGCCCAGAACGCTGGGCCTTTTTGGGGGCGCTGTTCTTAAGTTTAAGCGAACTTCGAAGTTCTTTGGAAAACCAGTGAGGAAATTTGGAAGGAACAGGCTTATAACAAGGGATATACTTTTCCATGCCACTTCTGACGATTTCGGTAAAACGTCGAACCTGTCCGTCAACATCATTTACATCAAAACACTAGACCATTCAGCAGATGAATAAAAGTGATACAGCCAAGCATTATCTTCACGCTTGAAAGCATATCGGGAGACTGCACAATTGTCAACACCGCCAGAGCGAAGCTGGGTCGCGACCGAGACAGAGACAATAAGAGGGGGGTGAAAGTTGTCGGGGTGCACAAGGGATATTTCTTAGGCACACATTTGTACGTTTTTTAAGTTTGAGAAGCACACATCTAGAACATTACCACAAGAGGTTTCTATGGGGCGAACTGCTGCATGGAGGTGAACGATTGAAAATGTAATAGCATGCTGCATTTCTGCACTGCATAATGGTTTTTGTGCTCAAAGGAAAGACTGTTCCAGCGAATACCTGGGGTGTTGAAGTCCCCAAGTATAATGAGCTTATGGTTGGGTTGCGCATTTGAGACATTTTCTATGGATGTGAGTGTTCGATTTATTTAAAAAGTAATACAATAATAGTAATATAAATACTGATATATTAATAATAATATACTATTATGAAATTATACTAATAATGTCTATTGACGTGCCCAGAAAGAGCCAAAGGCCAGAGCACGCGGGCACGGACATTTACATGAAAATAAACTTGCAAGAAACAAACCAGCCCAGAAATATTTCAAAAAACAAACCAGCCAAAAGACACACCCAAATTGAAGTACTTAAAATGACTTAAATAAAATACAGGCGGAGCCGTGGTATAGGTAAAAAAGTAAAAGAATGAAGCCTTTGTGGCAGTGCTTTTTGTAAAGACCATACAATAAGTAGAGAAACAAGGTTTGACAGTAAAATGACGAAAGCAATGACAACATTAGAGAAACAAAGGATAAGACTAACAAATCACAGTAAACAGTTTCAAAAATAGGACACTATCACTTAGTTAAACAGAACCGCGCTGAAACCAAATTTCAAAAATATCAAAAAAACGAACGAAACAGACATCATTGATTTAGGACATGCTGTATTAAAAAACGCAATACGGTAATTTTTAACGGAACTCTGAAAGATGTCAAAACGTTCATATAAGCGGTTGTCAGAATTTTGTATTTCTGCACAGGAGAATGATTCAAATGGCGCATAGCGGTCAAGAACGGGCGATGAGACCTGGTGGGCCTTTGTGGAACACTAAACTCTAAGCAGTTAAGCAGGTCTGCAAAAGAAAGGTCAACATTAACAAATCTGTGAGGGAACGAAAAATCTGCATGCTTATGTCTGCAGTTCAATGAATAAGGAACTGTGGATAAGTCAGAACCAGCAACCGGACTGTGAATTTGATGGCGGTGGCTAAATTCGGCGGTGCTTAAACTGACCGGTTTCATACACCCCAAAGTGGTGTACGAAACAGGTCAATATTAAGGGAATATAGATTGTATGTTTTTTGAAGGCGGTACAATGGGGAGTGTGGATTGCATGTGTTACAGGTACGAAGTATAGGAGACTTCCTTGTAACTTTAGACTTTACTCTAAGGTTTACATTTGCAAGCAACTTTAAACAAGAAATAATCCCGTGAACAAGTGTAAATAAAAAAGGTCAGCATTGGTTCGTATTGATTGAAACATCGAAAAAGATGAGAAATACGAAAAAAATTTCCACCATTGCACAGTGACAGGAGAAACAATGTTTGTGAATAGATATGAACTTATTTTGCACTTTGTCAAGTTTTTACTTTTCGACCTTCACGTGCCATCAAACTACAGAGGCATATGCTAAAAAAGGATGGACAACAAGCAAATATAGCTTTAGTAGGGAGATCAGGTTTCTGAATTCTTTTGATATTTTACAGAAAAACCCCAAGCAGCCAAGGGCGCGCTCTGGAAAAACTCCACACAAGCAGAAAAGTTGAGCTCTTTTCAGAAATGTGGTAGTGGCACACGTTTCACAACGTACGGATGAAAGACGGGTTTGTTTTACAAGTGTAGAACATTACCTTGTCTTTAGTGCCACTAAAAGACAGTTTGCGGAGCTCCAGTTGCTAAAATCATTAACATCAGACTGAAGAGACATGCAATCTTCAACACTTGCAACTTCTTTAAATACTTGGATGTCATCAGCATATAACAGAAAACAACAGTGCTTTATAGAGGCTGAGACGTCATTAGCAAAGAAAACAAAAGGGGCCCCAGAACAAATTCAAGAGGAACGCCACTCGAAGTTTGGTAAGCAGCAGATTTCTAATCATTAACATAGAAAAAACATCACTGATAATTAACATAGCTGCTGGGTAACTCCACGAAGAAAACAGAAATTTTATAAGTAGGGAGTTCTTGCAGAAGAAAGGAATGGTAAAAAACATCAAATGCTTTGCTAAGGTCACAGCACACGGCATCGAGAAGACTCCGTCCATGCACAGCTTCCGAGGCAAAGGAGATAAAAAACACAAGGTTTGTAGTAGCTGAACGGCGAGACGAAAAAACCGTGTTGTCGAGGAAGAAGGAAGTTTTTGAAGCTACTCTAAAAAATACGTAAAAATTGATTCGAACAGTTTGCGTGCCGGGCAGAGAATAGAAATTGCCCGGTACATTTCCACGTTTGCTTTCGCACCAGATTTGTACCCAGGAACAATACGCGCGGCTTTCAAAATGCGAGGAAATGTAGATAATTATATACAGTTCCTAAATATTGTAGCGAGAATTGGAGCTAGTATGACCCCGTAAGCTTTAAGCAGAGCGGTGGTAATTCCATACGGACAAGTGGAAAAAGATAACCTCAGCTGTTTAAGCGCCTTCAGAACGTCCTCTTCGCATATAATTGTGATATAGAATTCCGAAGAAGTCTGTTGGCGGCCACAGGAGAGAGTATTGGATCCAAATACTGAACTAAATTGCTCAGCAAATGCATCAGCAACAGACGCGATATTATTTTCCTTATCATCGAGAAGGTTGCTGTTGTTTCAGCTCTTCGTGCCGGAACCGGAAGTAACGTACTGCCAGAAGTATTTGGAACTTCGGGTAGCATCATTTTGAACAGCACAGATGCAAAGTGAACGACCTTGCCTATAGAGTTATTTGCACAGAGACCTGTAATATACAAATAGCTGTTGCCATGACTCACTATTTGTCCGCCGTGCCTTCCTATGGGAACACTTCTTCTATTTCAAAGCAAGGCGGACATCACCTGAAAACCAAGCGGGGAATTTAAAATTCATCTGCCACTTACGCAGGATGAATCTGCACATACCTTCTTGCATAACAAAAGAAAATTCTCGACTAGCTCGTAGACTCAACAAGCGTTCAAAATATCAGACCAATCAACATCCTACCGATAATTATAAAAATGTATGTTGTCCCAAGCGGGAAAGTTAAAGGCAGGACCCACAGATGACAGGAGAGAATATGCTCAGCGGAACACGGTAATGAAACATGCAATTGGGGTTTATACGTTCAGGACACACAAGATGACAGTCGGACTTTTAAACACTCAAAGAATGAAAGTTTTAAAAGCAAAAGAGAAGCGTGTTCCGGTTGTAGTTTTTTACACAATTTTTTGCACGAGGTAAGTAAAAGAAATAAAGTCTTGAAGACAGGTGCCTTTCCTTATGGCATAGTGGTTCTGATTGTGGACGGTACCTTCCAATAGGTTTATACCAGGTGTGCAAAATCACCAGTGAATCGAACTTCATGACTGGTAATTGAGGTAACTACGTTTTCAATGGCCGAAATATCAGTCTCATTCTCTTGGGGAGGAATATTGGGAGAAAAGTAAAACGTAGACAGTATTAAATTCCGCTTTCCCGGGCAGCATAATTCCAAACAGAAAGATTCACCCAAAGTTTCAATATCCCTGCGGCTCAAGAAAGTAATACAACGATCTACAGCTATGGGGACACCCCCACCCAGACTTTTACCTTTTGTTGAATCACGGTCACTGCGGAAAATAGTAAAAGTTTCGCTAAAGTAGTGCGCGGAGCAATATATTGTTGAAATAAGCTTTCCGCGGGAATATTATTGTGAAAAGCAGGGGAGGATACAAATAAAAATAGAAAAAAAGAAAAAAACTGACTAGCCTTTGTAAGTACGCCACGAACGTTTTGACACAAAATGTTCAGACACATCCGGGTGAATTTTTATTTATTGTTTTATTGATAATACCCTCAGGGTACATTGAATGACATTGAAGAAGGGAGGGGCAAGATACAATAAATATATACAAAAGGTATACAAGGAAGTGAATGCAACATTAAAAAAATCGACAGCAAGAGAGAAAATAAATAAGAAATAGAGAAGTGCACGATACATGAAACAACTAAACCAGGTTTGACAATGCATTTTTGAATATTATGGTGTCGGTTTTGCTTGTTAGAGTGGCTGGTAGACAATTCCACTCATTGCTGATTCTGGGAAAAAAGGGCTGTTGATACGTTGATGTGTTACAGCAAGGCACGTTGAACTTTCGTGAATGATCGCGTCGAGATGATATAAGTCCCGCAGGTTCAATTCAAAGGGAACGCAAAGAAGGATTGTGAAAGAATATTTTGTTGAAGAGGAGAATTCGAGACTGCTTCCGGCTTGTAGCAAGCAATGGAAGATGTAAAGTCGCCTTCATGACCGTTACGCTAGCTGTAGGATGATAGTTAGCAAAGATGAAACAAGCTGAACAGTTTTGTATGGCTTTGACTGCGTGTGATAGTATAGCAAGGCCTGGATCCCATATTGCAGATGCGTATTCTAACTGTGGGCGCAAGAACGTGGTGTACAGCACTAATTTTAATGATAACAGAGCTGAGTAAAAATTTCTTTTGAGGTAACCTAAAGTGTGATTAGCCTTGGCCGTTATGTATTTTACATGTGGTTTCCATGAAAGGGTGTTAGTATTGTGGACGCCCAGGTAATGGTAACAATTGACTGATTCTAGACAATTGTTGTTGAGGTAATACCTTGCGCACTTTAAGTTAGTACGGGAAACACGGATAGATTTACACTTGTTAGTATTGAGGTTCATTTTTTAAGGCGAACCACTGTGAAATGTTGTTGAGGTCTGCTTGGCTGGATAAGGTGTCGGTATGATTTTAAACTTTGCGGTATATCACAAAGTTGTCAGCAAAGAGGCATATTTGAGAGGATATGTTGTGAGGCAGGTCATTCACTTAAATTAGAAAAAATAAGGGACCCAAGACAGATCCTTGAGGAATGCCAGAATCAACTGTAATCAAAGGTAAAATATTTTCATTTGCAGTAACATATTGGCGCGTGATGTGAGAAAGTGGCGTACCCAATTAAGCAGTCTGGGGTCAATATTTAGCACGCTCATTTTGTACACAAGAAGTGAGTGGTAACTTTATCGAAAGCCTTGACAAAATCGAGAAATATACAGTCCACCGAATAATCAGAGTCGATGCAAACATGTGTGTCATTAGTAGGTTTTAGGAGCTGCCTCTCACAGAAGAAACCCTTTCCAAATCCGTGCTGATTTAAACAAAAGAAAATTTTCTTCCATAAATTTTACCAAATGTAAAAAAATGACGTGTTCCAGCATTTTGCTTGGGACAAAGTTTGAATTTATTTTTCTGTAATTTAATGGTTTATTAGCATCACCGGATTTGTAAAGAGGTACAATTTTTCCAGTTTTCCAGTGTTTGGGCAAACTAAATAATTTTATAATGAGAAAAATAAGCATTCTTAACCTATGAAACAATTTGCACTCATATTTTTCAAAAACGTGTTAATATTCCGTCAATTCCGCAAGACGAAGTTAGCGTTAAATTATCAATTATTGCTTTAAGGCCAGCCTAGGCAAAAACTATTGGATGCATTTGAAAATGATTTCTAGGCTCCAGCTTCGGACGAAAGTCAGTGTTTATGGGAGACGAGAATGAATGCGCAAACGTGTTATTGAGCACTTCACAACATAAGGTGCTAGGAATAAACTCCCCTGAAGGTGTCGCCAAAAAAGTTTGTTAGCCTATTCGCCTTTACAATAGTCCAAAAACGCTTTGGGTTCGTTTTGAGAATATTCGGTAGTGTGGTTTTAAAAAGGTCGATTTAACTGCATTTAGGGCAAGTAAATAGGCAAGTAAAAAATACTCTTGAAAGCTTTCATGAAGAAAGTTGGTTTTCTGCTTTTACGGTTAAATTGTTTGTAAATGTAAAGCCCAAATGTCAGTTGTTTAAATTATATATTGTTATGCCCTCTAGGCAACATCGGAATAACCACCGTTCTAGAATCAATTTCATCGAGCGCGACAAAGAGTTGATGGTGAGCAAAATGTCATCTCAAGCTCGAAAGTACTTTTGCAAACGATATTTTGGTTGCTTCAAGAACTACCGTCATCGACGATGCTTTTGCTATACGAGCTTTTTTACAAATTGGACATTGAAACCAATGAAGCATGTTTTATAATAGCTAAAAATGCGGGGAGCACATCGTTGAATACGCCGGTAGGGAAGAGAATTGATTTAGGTGTTAAAAAAACGTAAATCAGATATCTTCTGGTTCGCGTGTTTGAAATGTTATAAAACGTTTTGTAATATTGATTCGTACTCTGTAAAGCTAATTTTATATACTGAAAAGAAAAAAGCCTGCAATGTTGTTTCCGTCATAGTGATGTCTTAAATAATGCATCAAAATGTATATAAAAACGATTACTTTTACGTTTACAATGCACAAAGACCATTCTTTGTCGGTGTTTACGTCTAGCCAGATAAAAAAAACGACGAAACCTTCCTTCTCCGAGTGATATCGACTAGCAGGTATCAGTCGCCGGTCTGAAAAGCTGTGACCATAATATAAGAAACTCGACTGCTTGTCTTGTTTTTTAAACAACATGTAGTTTTTGCCTATATGGGATACTTGGAGACTAAAGCGAGAGGCCTTAACCTGGAGTGGGCGTAGATAGGGTATGATGATGATGATGACGGTGATGACGACGATTATGACAGTTTTTACCGCATTAAGGAAATTCGTGGTGAGGAAGCGATTGACCAGAAGCTTTTGAGCAGTAAAAGTTAGATTAAAATTATGGGAAATCTTTGTATTTAGGTTTCCTTCGATAGACGTCATCTCAAAGTCATTCTTTGGTGCCAGAAGTGCCGTTACGACAACACAGTTTTTGGTACCCCGGATCTGCACTAGATTTCCAGCCAAGATATATTGTTTGTAAAATTGAGTTCCTACAGAAGGAAATGTTAGAAAACCAAACTTCTGACAAGTGCTCAAGGGAAATAATCGACGTAGTGTATGGAATTGTATCAAAATTACATCAAATTGTCATTCATGGACTGGAATTATTTTTTGTGATGTGTACCAGAGTCCTCAGGAGGTACTAACAATCCATCTGCATTAAAAAAGGCAGATCGGGAAAATCAGTCAAGCACTTCAAGGATCCCTGTGTGCTACCTTTGAAGGTTTGCACTGACGAAAGTGTTTAGAACATTTTTGCACAAATTACAGCATTAACGTATTTTAAGATAATCGCAGTCACTGATATACTCAATCAAAGATTGGTTTTATTGCCTCGCGGAAACACCAGCATTTTAGAATGCTTAATGAGAAACTTGATTGAATGGGTTTACTCGATCAGTGCCTTACTCGATCAGGGTAGCGCCACATCGAGTACTTTTTCGCCTCTCTGGTTTAATAAAAAATGTCGATGCTGTTATTAGGACGAGGCCATTAATGTTTTATTGGAAGTATTTCAGTTTTACACTGTCTTGTTGTACTACCAGAAAAGAATGTTCAGGGATTGCATCCCAAAATCGAGACTCAAGAAAATGGTCCAAGAAAATGTGATAATTTGCAAATGTTTGAGGTTGACATCTTGCAATAAATATACATGTCAGGCGAGGTTTTTTGTTTTTGTTCCTCGGGCAAGCGCTTATGTCTGCCCTTTAGCGTAAAGACTTTCAACGCCCCAGAATGTGTGTAAAAGTACAGCATACTACTGGAAATTACTTCTTCGTGTTTCCAATATTGAGAACGTAGGCTCATGTGCAATACTACACAAGATGTTTTGCCTGCAGATTCGCTGATGTTAGAGCATATTTTAATGTTTTATTTTACGGTTTTGTGAAAATATCCCAAACTGGCAGCCAAAATCGCTGCTGCAAAATCGCAGCCTTTTAGTGAATTTTCATTTATCGTTTCCGCATTGTGTTTTGTTGTACACCCTAGGTAATAACCTCCGCCGGAGAGCCTTTAGGATTACTTGAAATGAAATAAAAATAAATATTATATTGCTATGTCAACATTGATGACCAATGAAACATCAAAAAGAATATACAAAGTATTTTTAAGGCTCACCAGAATCCGACTCTTCCTCTGAGTCTGAAAAGAATGGACAAAAGTGCATAAATAATGACATTGGGCCCCCTTGTTGCTTTCATCGTCCGTTATACAACGGTTATGAGAAAATGTCATTTTTATTAGTGACAAGAATTTACAATTTAGTTGTGATTTTTATGTTGAGAGGTCTCATACAATAAAATGACGTGGAAAAACCACCAGTTCGCTGTATCTTCTTCGGGTTGCACCTCCACTTATGGCTTTAACAATGTAGTTCAAAATTTAGCTCCGTATTTCAGGAGATTTTTTATTTGATAAATGACGGTAATATATGACTTTTTTCTGATTTATGAAGCTTAGGACTTAACAAAGCTTATTATATTTTTCACATTGGCAACACAAATTTTAAGTACATATTTTTGGTCATTAACCTCGTGAAGCTAGTTCGTCACATGATAACTCGGTTTTTTGGAATTAAATCCCGATATATACTAGCACACAAATGAATCGCAAAAGAAAAGGTAACCTCAGATATGCGGATTCGGTGTTGTTGCAGAACACTCATATTCCACTCCCATTGCAGCCAGCCCCTAGATTAAATCTTTTCTGTTAGAACGCGCCATAATCTTTCAACTATCCTTGTCGCCGCAAACATCTCAATTCCCAGCGTTACTGACAGGCACTTATACTCTTTCACTGCACACATGACGCTTTATTGGTCGTTCCTTGTTTAATTTCCTCGTCGCACGCCTTTTACTCTCTCCTGTTACACCTTTATGGTACACGCCTCTGGAAATATACAGTGACTACACACTTTCATTGGGCAACCATACAGGGCACTGTATTTACATTGGCTGAGCTTGAAGGTCAGATTCATGCTCAAAGTACCAGCTGCTTTCTGCGATTAACCTGCTGTAGTAACGTTTGCCTAAGAGTGCCAAAACCAGACAAACGCACCACTAAAAGCTTCAGAAGAACGTGGTACGTCAGGTACAGTTTTCCTAAAACTTAAAATACGTACATCATCTGGTGCCTGGAACAGATAAATCGTTACTGTAGTGAACCTGACACAATAGATATTATACAGTCTGGACCCATTGGCACTTAAAAATTAAGATTTGCTTGGTTATGTGTTAAAACGGGTATGGCGCTGCGACCAATCTAGGTCAGTGACACTGGTGATCTGAGTGGCAAACTACTTCATCTCATGATAAATTTTTTTATTGATTGCAGTTTTTACAAACTGTGTTTCTAGATATGTATATTTGGAGCTTGCTTTTTGTCGTGCGTATATGTGTGTCTGACTGACCTGAACAGTTTCAGCTTTATTAGGTGAGTGTTTTTGCACAGCAACATTGTTTTGCCCAATACCAAATACTTGAATTAAAACCAGTAATGCCACCTAAAATAAAACGTATTAGCGACGTAGCTAGTCAGTTGCTATCGAACCTCGCAACGCCACAAAGGAAGATCCAGAAGAGGAATAGGAAACAAAGCTTGATACCTGGCCAAGTCACAATAATTTGTCTACCATCAGGTAAACTTGTTCGTATTTTCTTATAAAATTGTTTATTCTTTTGCCGGTGCAGTGGCAGGGTAAACCGTCATGGTTTACCCTGCAAGGGGCTTGTGGAAGCGCACCTGGCACAATAAACGACACTGTCATGGGTCAAGAACAATCCCCACAACGACGCCAAAGGAAAACAAAGGAAGAGGAGAAAGAGGGATGGAGGCAGGGGCGGTGCGGGGCGACTTTTATTGCTCTACTCATATACTGCTAATGCATCCTAATAATTAAAAAAATATTTTTTCCCTTCAAAAATTACCTAAATTCTTTCAGTAAGGCGCCCATTTCCTGGCCAATCCCCCTTAGTGGGTACGCGCCATTTCATTGGAACCACCACATTCACCACCACCACCAGGAGCCGGAACAGCCAAACCAAGGGTGACGCGACCCGAAGTACCGACGTTGCTACACAAGCCTGGGCGGGAGCGGGCCGACAACGCATCGGCTTCAGCCTCACAACGTTCCACCAACTCACATCTTGGCGGCTCTAGCAGTGACGGGCGCCCCTCTTCGGTCAGCGGCAATTAACCGTTGTCCTGTGCTAAAACGGCACTGGTAACGGCAAGGTCCTCCGGAATCACAGGCTTACTACGCTAGTTGGCCAACAACACGACAAGAGCACGCGGGTACCAGCTCTTCGCAGCGCCCGGCGATTTCCTCACGACAACACGCATGACCTTCGTAAGCCTCACCTAAAATGCCATATCTTGCAAGGACATTTTTTAGGTTCTTAGGCAGAACTGACTTACTAGAGGTTTGTAGTGTGTTCGCGTTTATGTTTTTCTTTGCTCTCTTTCGTTTCTTTCTTTTATTGTAAATGTCTTCTCTGAAGCCTGCACCCGTTTCCTTCTTCTCTGCCGGGCAGGACGCGTGACAGACACTGTCATCGACTAGATCAAATGGTCTCCGCATTGTGAAATGCCGCAGCATTCATGCCTCTAGATTGCCCCCTGACGCATTCCCTTTCCTCGCGCTATTCACACTCAGCTACGGGGACAGCTTAGAATGATCTGAACCTTTTACGAAGCATACTCGTAGCAACAGACACCTTATAAGTGGAAGCTACAGAATATCACAAAAGGGTGAACTGAAGGGCTTGTTGGTACATCATAACGTTTGAAAACAGCGCGGAAGACGGGACGGAGCAAATAATAGACGACACAGGCGCTGACGAACAACTGAGCGATTTAATTCGCAAGAAAATAAAAGCATGAAAAACTTGGGGAAGAGAAGGAAAAAATACCAAATAAAATTTTGACAGAAAAAGGTGATAGCTACTGATTAGTAAGTATGACAATGACAATCTTTCGCCGCGTGACGATTTGAAGACAACTAGTCACGTGGGTACGCGATTTCCTTATTCAACAGTGCCACGGATGGTTCGCTGATACAGTCGCTCCCTTTCCTCTTGATTTGGAAGGCCTCGAAGATCTCCCTCTCCCTCTGCCCTCGGTTCACTGAATGCGCCACACTCACCTCTTACCGCGGGCAGAGAGAGAGGGAGATCTTCGAGGCCTTCCGAAGGAACTTTAATGTTCCTTCTGTGCCCAGACTCCTCTCCTTTGAAGGAGGAGCAGGTGGCAAGTGCACTCGCCGTGTCACAAAAGCCAACTCCCACGATCGCTATCTCTGGTATAGAAACGTCATTGAATTGTTGGCTGGTGATCTGTAAAGGTTCCCGTACATTACCGGTAGAACTGGTACCGACCCCGGCACATTTGGACCTGGGGGGAACGAGGCGACCAATAAAGGAGTCAAGGAATAAAAACATGAGCGGGAGCCAGGCTCATTAAGATTAGTGACCGCCTAATTACGTATCAGGACGTACTCATGCACTAATCGCGTGCCCGACGTAAACACATCCAGGCTAATCCGCCGCCCAGCTTCACGACAGCTATCGCGCCTGGCCTATTCCAGAGGTTTGTTTCATTCTCTACAGGGCTGTGCTCCATCACATGCACCCTCCTTCTATTCGCACCTCTTTTTCCTGCGCAAGACGAAAATGCGACACTCCCCCGCTTAAAAGGATCCTGCAACACTTACAACCGACTGTTTGGAGTGCATGTTAGGATAAAGTCAATTGTCGCAGGAATCTCATCCCGCGAGAATTATTAAAATCCGTTCTGTATCACCGTAGATACGCGCGATGAAAAATCCCGCATAATCGTTCCCTCTCAACTCAGCGTGGACTACGCGGCCAAAGCTGCGCGCTCTCTCCCGGAGAGCAGGGAGCCTTGTGACGTTCTCTTTGGGAGCCTACGATATGTCATGGGCTGGCAGGTTTTCTCTTTATCTCGGCAACGCGGAGTCGCTCGTTTCCGGTGCGGAAGGAGCGGTGCGGCAATTCAGCCATAGTTGCCTTCTTGTGGGTTATCCGACTGTTGTGTTTTCGGATACCTGCTTTCGCTACCGTGCGTTTCGTCGTGCAATCGACCCAGCTAAGCGAGCACGGCTCGAAGCGGGGAGCGCAGACATGGGTTTCCACCCGTATGCGGACACTTCTCGCCGCAAAATCAGGAAAAGAGCCGGCGGTGGTCCCCCGGAGCCACACTACCAGGCTGGCGACGAAATGAGGTGGTGCGACGAAACGATGGAACACCGTTTGCGACCATCCTTTTTACTGCTAATTGCAAGCGCACTCGCGGCACACCCGCGGTAACTTTCGCAGCCACAGTGCGTGCCATCGACGGAACGACGTTTGCTCGAAACAGGGCGACTCATACGCCCGCAAGTGCTCGCGCAGCCTCGCTGTGCGCCATTTTTCGAACAACGAACACCAAGCAGGTTGCCAGAGGTTGCGACATAGATGAGTTAAGTGCACAGCGCCACCGACGGCAGCGGATTGCACCGGAAACACGAAGGGAAAAGATATTTTTTGCCATTTTGCTCTTTTTAAGTGTGACATCAACAGCACGGCCGGGGTGACGTCCCTTAGGCCATGCCAGAGCTGCATAATCAGGAAAATAGAAAGGAGCGCGGTTGGTTTTTCCGCGTCTTTCACTGCGATTTGCGCGGTTGCCGCTTCACGTACACGTGTAATATTTGGCTCAGGTATTTCTGGGGGTGTAATATAGATGTAGCGCACGTTTACTTGCACTTCTCAAAGAGTGTTGCAGGGTCCCTTTAGGGTATGGCTCTTCTTCTAAACACATCTATTTATTTTCTCGTGGCTAGCAATACGAGTGTGCGCTCAATTTCTGCAAACCCACACTTCAAATCTTCGTGGTGGAAGTAAGCGGCCGTTTTCACTGCAAAGCTGGAGCCGGCGGCCACCGCGCTTCTTTTATCTCAGTAACACGGTTAAAGTTTTTTGCTTTTATCTTCGTGCGGAGCGACAAAAAATCGAAAAGGGCGTGGCACACAGCAATTGGTGCAGACCCAGAACTGACTTTATAAACATATAAATAATTTGATAAGAAGGTTCAATACTTCGCGAATCCGCATAATCAGGGCGTGGAACGGTGGTAAATTTATTCATAAACAAAATAACTGCTAGCGCCCACAATTACAAAAAAACTGGTTTGCACTGGAACATGATAAAAAGTGCTCATCCTTGAATATGTATTCCTATCGCCGTCTCGTAGAGGGCACCAGACTGGAGGCTTACTCAAATGCGGTTGTTTTGAATAATGTACGGCGCTTCAAATAAGTATTGACATCTATCTTTTTGTGTAAACTAAGTTGTTTTGTCAAAAAGTGGGAGGAATGCGTTTTCCCGTCCAGACAAAGTAACGCAGACAACTCGAGATCCGAGCAACTATTTCCACAAGATGTTGGTGCTCAGCAAACCTCTTGTGTTGATATTTAACCTGTCCGGAAAATGTGAATTCGTCCGCACGTAATGCAACTTTTTCCCCTAGCCCGCATGCGCAGGCCACGATTTCTTCTACGTCTTCGCCTCGAAACCCTTGCAGCAGCCATATTCTTGCGAATGCAATGGTCATCTTGTCCTTCCCTTACGCACTTGATATATACGTGGGGCGGTTGTGGACCCTGCATGCGAGGTCGTGTAAGGGACAAGCACGGAGTCCTTCTTCAGTACCGGAGTTTTGCAGCTTGAGTTGAGTGCTTTATTTTGTTTGCAGTGTAAGATAAAAAGCTTCCTCATTTATTGCAGTGTTTTACTGAAATTATTCTTTGTGCATAGTGCTAGGGGATTTATAGCCACGTTTCGCTGGGTTGGATTGAACCAGCTCGGTTTTTTCTCATATTTGGGAGAAATATGCAGCATTTTTTATCCTAGAAAATGTATGAAACGACCAAAATATAAAGAATTGGTGAAGTTTATCGCTATTTGAACAAAAAATGGCTTATGTTTAACACTTCGAAACGTAATCGTCACGGGCGAAACCAACGGCCATGCACACCACATTGCGTGAAAGTGATTTGATTTGAGATTTCGCAGCGGGCCGTATATCTATCTCGGCTGGATAGATCTCGCGGTTGCTTAGAAGGGAACGGCCAGAAAGCCGAGTCGGTGCATCACCGATGGCGAGACTGACAAAACTGGTGCCCAAACCACCAGGCAAAGCACTGCTTTTGTTTGGCGTTCATCTTGTATTTCTCAGGTCTTTGTTGAATTATTCAGTTCGAACATGATTTTCATATATCAGTCGTTGAGCCTTTGCCTAGTAATCTGGTTTGCTTGCGTAGAATGGCGCGCACAGAAGGCACAGAAGCCGGTGGAGGAAAAGGTAACGGAACTGTTTTGACATCCAAAGTTGAAGCTTCCCGCACGTGAATCGATCAGAAAGGCGGAGCAAGTGCGTCCGCGGCTGAAGAGAATTGTGACGTCATGAATGTCTTTGAAATATCGAGCGTAGTACACATTTCACACTAAAATATGAATGCATGGCATGCACGAGCCGTGTATTTCCAGGGTGTTCTTGTATAAACAAAGAATGCCAAACCATGTGAGTCCAACATCAGTCTTCTTTTGCTCTTTTTGATAGACAGTATGAATGATACAGCAATAATCAAAGTTGCATGCTAAAACGTTACTGTAGTAACGACATACAGACTAGTGAAATATCTAGTACCCAATAAAAAACAAAAATAGAAGCCAGCTTGAACAACGGTGCAAGCGTGATGTAACAGCAAAGCTACGCTCGTCTCCCTAAGCTAAACTCAGAGAGTGCCATATAACTCACCAGAACGATTTACTATGTGTATGTATTTGGCGCTTCTGTATGTAACCACAGCAGTCTTCGTCCAGTGCTCCCTTCCTGTGGATGACCTGCACTACTTTTTTTCTTGTTCATCAAGGCGATTGCATTCTCGCCGAGCAGCGCGGCCCTATTCTAAATAATACACGGTGTCTTTGGGTATCCGGCACTGCGTTAGTCGCCCTGTCACCTCTTTGCGCTTCACTGAGACGGAGAGAGTTCCGCCGGTGCGGCGGTTTCGAGATGTGTTACGAGAGGTGGTTGCCGCTAGCAACCCGCCGCGATTGATGTAATGAGCAGAATACGGTATTTTGATGGCGACGCTGTTCGCTCAGACTGTGAGTGGAACCTGCGGTCTTTATTATTTTCCTTTTTGGAGCCGCTCACGTAGCGCAATGCCATGGCCAAGCCTAGACTACCGCTGGTGACCCTCGAAATACACATGCTTTCATATGCTCGCTATTTTCTTTTTAAAATATAGCTTATTGACGGCATAACCAAACGCATAAACGGGTCTGCTATCAATGCACCAGTGGTCTTCTACTCTGTGAAGCAGGATTACCTGCCAAAGCTGGCGCACTTCAAGGATATATATATGAAAAACATGTCGAGTTCTTCTTTTGAACTCCGCCTACTTTTTGCCCAAAATGAGAACATTGAGAAGGTCGAGGTTTTTTGTGGCGCCAAAACATAGCGAGGAACATAATGTCTGCGAAAAAACTAACACTAAACTGGTTGCCCAGTTAGGCCAGCAGTCACGCCCATTTGGCCTGGTGATGTTCGCCCTTAATTGTACCACTAGAACAACGGTCGTGTGATTGGTGAGGGCATGCAGCCTATCAGCAGGCAACATGTTCACTCCAGTCTTACTCTTAGAAGCATATCCAATTTGTTGGCGCAAACCTTTGCGCTGCGTCGTTGTCACGTGGCTGCAATTGCTCGGCCGCAAATAAATACACAATAACATAACTTTAAAAAATTAACAATAATGTATAAATTACGAAAGTAATATGAGAATCACCCTGTCTCTTAAAGGCATTTTCAGGGCTTCGCCGCCATCTCTTGACTACTCTCAGTACAAATGCCAGTCTTATACTGCAACTAGTCAAGGGGAGCCACCACAGCCTCTTTGGCGAACCATTGTTGCGTGCTTGACAGACCTCAAATTGAGTGGAACTTCTTTATTTGCTTTTTTTGCAAATGAGGCCCTTCCTTTGCGGCCTTTAAATGATAATAAAGCCAACTTTGAGCTGAATGTGGATACTCCGGCTTTGGTGGGGCTAAGTATTTTAATATCAATTTCATTTTTTTTATCAGAAACACTGGACGGTTCCACAATGCAAGCAGACACAGTAGCCTAAATTTGGCCAAGGAAGCGTTTCAACGCGCCACAAATCGCGCGTGACGGCAACTTGTAGTCTTAAACAAAGCAAAGTGGTTTGGCAGCACAGTATTTGAAACAACTACAAAAGCCTAAGCACACATATAGCTGCAACAGTGGTGCACAGTTCCAGGGTAGGTAAGAAATATTACAACAAAATGCGTCATAATAAATCAAACATTACAGCAAAACGAAGGAAATACAACCATAACAAAATTTACACTTTCGATAGCACAAACAATGTACGGAGTTGTTTTTGGGAACAACGGGTGGTTTTATTGTGTTTGTAAATGTTACCGGGAGCTAATGGGCTAAAGATTGAAAATTATAATTTCTATGAAATTGCGTTACCGCCCATACGTCAGTATTTTGTGGGCATGCATCTGTTCATTTGTGCTCTAAACACGCAGGAAATTATACGAATTTAATTCAACAGAAGAGAACTAAAGGGTTCACGGACACCGGAATTCATACAGGTGGTCAACACTAACAATGTTGTAGTTAAAAAGGAAGTTGTCAGATGCCACCTGAGCATAAACAGAAGCTGGGTTTGTGCTTATGCTGAGATGTGATATAAAACCGCGAAGTTTGCTGAGACAGTCCTTCAAGCTGGACAAGACATATTGGATGAGATCAACGATCTAAGTGGGCAAGTCCTATTTATCCTGAAAAAATTCCTAGCTACTGCACTTGTATAAACATCGGTGGGGGCTGTGCGTTCTGGTACACCGCCATTGCGTTTTTTTTAAATCCCATTTTCGCTTTTGAGGGCAACGACGCTTGTTTCATTTCTGTTCTTTTGCATTCCAGGGAGCCACGCATGCCCTTATTGCAGCAATTAAATGTTCAATAGTGGCACTAGCACTGTTGTCAGACGATTGTTACATTTCTAAAACAGGCATCGGCGGTGGCGGGGAGGAGAACATGCCAGAAGCGGGGTCTACTGGAGCGGCTTCACGGGAACTAGAATTAAAGAGATCACAGTAACAGCTGTGCAGTAAGACATAGTAGAGAATGGTAAATGAAAATAACGCCTTGTCTTATGCTCTTCTACTGTGTCAGCAAGTATTGTGGCAAAACCCAAATGCCCGCTTTCTTAAAAAAGACAAGGGTCCAGGCTGTCCGAAGTAATATCTAAATGACCGGCAGTGCAAGCAGAATAATATAAAGAAAAATAGCGGGTTTCAGAGTTCAATCCAGGACGCTCGGTCGTCCAGCTACTACCCATATTCTTTACTTTAGGCGAACTTCAGGTGGAACCAGAAACAACTGGAACTGATCTGTGCATTTTCCCCTTTAATTTAGACACTTGAGCGCTTGGAGCCAGTTGTAAGGGTGTGGGGGATATTTTCTGTCATATAATGTTATATATCAGAAGGAGGTGCTATGTGATTACGCGCTTAATGCCGGTGGATATATGGGATTGTAAATGCAGTAAATGTAAAATGAATTCCACCAAGCGTAACGAGTGAACTCCGTACCGTTATCCAGACCGCTGTCTATTGCGATCTTTCACCCCCTCCCACTCCATGATTGTGGAAATTGATAATTTTATTGTCACATTGAGCAAAACAAAAAACCAAAATATTTTGCAAATGTAGTGATAGATGTGTTTAGAAATTTCACGTTTACACATTTCCTAGTTATATGAGGTGTTTAAGACAAATTTACGGATATTTTTTGTGAGCTTTTCGATCTTTAGGAAAAGGCTTCCGTGATCCCATTACACGGTTTCGTCGTTGCTGTAATTTAACCTTCATTGACGGCACCTGCGTGGTATTCTTATTAACGCAGCACATGGTTCGCCGGCCGTGTAAGGCCACCGCCGCTACCTTCTTGCGACTTGCGCTCTCCGCAACTGGGTCGACGACTGACTAAGTGCGCCCTGCTGATAAGGATGCCGCATTCGCAACACGTGAGAGCGATGCCAGTCGTCTTCGGTTAGCGTTGCGCTTTGACGAATTGTCTGCAAGTGACGTCTCTCCAACTATAAAAAACTTAAAATAACGTCACTAACGGTAAAAAATTGTCTAACCATTCCCCTATGCCTTCATTGGCCTTGTAGACTGCCGGCATTTCTTTCTGTATTTCTTAACGAGCCCCTCATTTCCAAACCTGTTTATCGTGCGAAAGCTTAGCGAGGGCCTCGGTTCTAGCAGCCTTGATGCCAAGGTAGCAAAGAGGGCTTCGCGCCAGTTACCCGCTTATGACATGCTGTAGACGTTCGCGACACGCCCCGGGGGTTGAACAGAAGATCCCCTTCTCCCCGTGTAGTCTGATTGGCGCTGGCTACAACCCTCAAGCGTCAGATACAGTTGTAGTAAATATAAATACCCCAGAAAGTGAAGGAGAACACAGACGCCCAGATAGCCGAATTAGTTAGGCATTCGAGAACTTATCGAAAGGCGTGGATTCGGTCCCCTCTCTGGCAACGTGTTTTTCTTTCTTTCTCAAGTAAGAATAAAAAAATAATGTAAATTCACTAACGGTAAAAAATAGTCTAACCATTCCGCTATGCCTTCTTTGGTGTTGTAGACTGCCGGCATTTCTTTCTCTAATATACGTACATACGTACATATATATATATATTTATATATATATATATATATATATATATATTTAAAATATATATATAAATATATAGCGAATCAGAAAATGGAAAGGATGGGCTCCGTGAAATAAGACAGAAAATAAGGGTTGGCAGTCCAGAAAACCTCGGAAAGCAACGAGGAGGTTGTGGTGGGTCATGGAAAGAGATGAAGAATTTTTTGAGTCGAAAAGAAAGTGGTGAAAAAAATGCTCGCCGGGTGGGATCCGAACCCACGACCTCCAGAATACCGGTCTGGTGCGATAACCACTACGCTACTGGCGGGGCTGTTTCACCAGCACTTTCTCGGGTATTGATGTTAAGCTATTTTTGTTTCATGCACTTGGGGATGGTAGCCAGCGCCACTCGGACTATTCGGGGTGAAGGGGACCTTCTTTTTAACCCCCAGGCCGTGACTCGAGTGTCTACGACGTGTCGAGATTGGTCGACCAGCGTTGAACCCTCTTAAGCTCCCTTTGGCACCAAGACTGCATTACTTACAAATTCAATACAGTAAAGGCAGGAATGAATGTTAGCCCGGACATTATGTCGTCTATATATGCTGTTGATAATCTGGCTGCAGAATAATCCCCTATCTAAATTGTAAGTCTCTGTGTTGTTTAAACAAGTAATCAAGCTATTCTTATTTTATTTATTCCCTTCCTTGGGTTTCCGCACAGGCGGCATATGCCACAAACAACATCGAGGCGCCCGCCGCCGTTTACTCAAACAAAGGACCCGCGCGACTCCCGCGTGCGCTTAGAGGATTAGTTAAGCTCCTTTTCCCTGGTTCATGGTGAGGGAAGACCCTGTCGGCTGCCTGGACAGGGCAGAAGAATAGAGCTAAGAATGATGAATGGCGCTCGCCCATTCTGCCGGTACGTGGAATCGTGCATGCTTTGAGCCACAGTGCGGAGCGTCACTGACACATGTGTGCGGCTGCGACCGCTTGCTGTCAACTCTTCCCGTAACGTCAGTGACCATTTGAATTCTGTGCCCCTCAGTGATGGTGTGAGAGCGTCCCTGTTACTGCTTTGCGCTATCGCTTCTTGAGCAGAGCGGCCCCCTCTGAAGCGGGTGCTACCTGTCACTCTTTCTACAAGCTGACGAACGATGGAGGACCGCGTTTTGAAAGAGTTGTGTGCTCCTCTGTCTTTTCTGCATGTTTAGGTTTGTTTTGGTTGTGTGTTTTCTTTCGTTTGCTCTTCTTTTTTTTCCCTGTCTCTGTTTTTTGCAAACCTTCACCTCACCTCGCCGGGAGTGTGCGTTTGTTGCTGCTTTCCTCCCCAAATCGCCCCTCACTTTTTTCGGCGTCATTGGACGACGAGCTTGTAAATACGTGCCCTGAAATACGAAATGTTGTCTTTAGAAAGATCGGCATCCGATCGAAACGTCGACCAAGAAACAGTATTTTTAGAAGCTATACCCATTTTTTACTATAATTTGTAGTTTGCGTACAATAGCGTATAAATAATGGAACGAATACCCATAATTGTCATGCTGAACAAGGATTACCTATACTGTACAAAATCATCATTGTGGGTCCTGGCATAGAGTCTTTGTCATTGAACACTCCTCTGTAACGCTGAGGTGTCATTTTCCTAGGAAAAATGAGATCAAATTGCATAACTGCAATATCCTGCGTACATAAAGAATGTTTTACATAGATAAAAAGATAAAGTTAAAACATTGAAACAGAAAAATGACTTACTTGTTTGACTCTTCTTCATACCTAATAAAATCTGTTTCACCATACAGGGTGTATAAAATTATGTCACATTTGCATTTCTCGTCGGGCATTTTTGTCCACATTGTAAAAATTTTCATAGTCGTGTTCATGAACTAGAAGACGCAGTATGGGTGTCAGTGTTATCTACGGTGCTTGCCCGCACGACCGGTTTAAGTTTATCAGTGCTTGAAAGACCCTGCGAACCCAAGCAGTAGACTATGGGTCTGCAAGAAGTGCTGCTTCTGAAATATTTCAGAAGTACAATTTTCATTTCAAATGTATTGCGGGAGCTATCAGACAGGATGGTAGCCTTATTCGAATGATGCCTAAAAGTAGTAGGCCCATTTTGAAGAATTATCACATGTAGTCTGCCTGGTAGTTACATTAGGCGAACACAAAACATAATATTTAAAAACACCGAGAAGCCCAAACGGAGTGTTGGCCGAATATTTCAAGATACACTGCACACACTGGAGTGGTCATAAACCGACTACTCTAGCGATGTTGGTCATGATGATTGGTTGTATAATCTGGGAGAGCTGTGAAGGTTTGGCGACACCTAATTGTTCGTTGTAAGTTTGAGTAACTATTCAAAAACAACAGCCTGGCGGCTCGAGGCTTATTGTTCACCTTGCCGAATCAGAGATGCTTGTCAAGGCATGGCGTTAAATTTCTGCAAGAGCTTTTTTTAGGTGTCTGCAAAATATCTTCAGGTAATGGTAGGAATAGTAGTAAGTGGAAATATTAGAGTTCAAAGTTTATTCCGAGAAAATGTACAGAAATTATTATACAGTTACTGAGGGGAATGGTCAAAAAGGTTACAAAGTGTTACATGAAAACGTGTCACTGGTTTGGGCACGACGCAGTGGAAATGGCACGCGCTATGTCACTAACCAAATGACGGAGTCATGTATAATACCAGAGAAAATCTGAATTAAGTTTTCAGAAAGAAACAATATTTACAATAAAAATTCACCACCAGAAAAAAATAACACATCAGCTCTCTGATTACAGAAAACTACAACTGGAATTCGAAATTTCCCAGTGAGAAAAACAGGACAAAGAACAACAGTTCTAAGTTTTTATCAAGGAACGATAATTGCAATACCAGATTTCAGAGAGAGAAAACATCAACTGTATATTTTCAGAAGAAAACAAATACAAAACCCCTTTTTATTTTAGTATTTAGAATTACGTCTATATTTGCTTTTTAAATCCCTGTTCGAATTTATCATCTCGTGTTATGCTTTGAAATGCCGGTTTATTTTTTGAAAGTCGGGAATCTTGTAGGTGAATTTTCAGTGACCATAGTTCGTTCTAGGGTTTGGTTTTGTGGATATTATCTGCCTAAATACGTATAATGTCTTCTCGATGCGAATTTTTCGCAAAGGTGATTAGGGTCTTCTTCGTAGTTGTGGATAAATATGTGAAGACAGTTTGATGTTTATAATGTTCACAGTATTCAATACCGGATGTTTCTCCAATAATGGAGAGCATTGAATGATATTGGGTGCGTTTTCAATTATGCGTAAGACTTTTTCGCAGCCGTATAGGGTTTCTATGTTCGTTTTTTCTGGTGAGTCCTATTCTAGAAGACAGTATTTAGGGCGAGAATGTACTGGACTGTAGTACAGTTGCGTTTAACCAGAGGTTCTAGCATATATTTTACCTTACAAATATTACGAAATAATCGGTATATATATCGTTGTAGTTTGTCAATATGAGGAGACCAACCGAAACCTTTATTGAAGGTAAAAGCAAGGAATTTGTTTGAACTAACAGGTCAAAACATTCTCCTCAGAACTTGATGAAAACATGTTGCCCTAACCGTTTATTGCAAACTTCAAAAATTATATATTTTATTTTTCTTGTCTTTCAATTCAGTGTGTTTGTACTGAGCCCGATCAACAAATTTTTCCGGGAAAAATGTTTTTTTTTATTCCAGCAAATCAAAACCTCTGCCAGAAAAAGGTGTTTGTATCATCTCCATACAATCCATACAATCTGGGTAAACAAGCCATTGTCAGTCAACACTGTATTTTATTTATAATAAAAATAACAACGCGTCGTGAAGGAATCATTGTAGAACGTCCTGCTTAATTAGTCCAAAGCTGACATTGACGTAACCAGTTAATGTTTATTAAAGGCGATTACGTAAGCATCTCTTGATTTACCTGAATGAGGTCCTACTTTCTCTGTATATATCAAGTTTTTAAAGCAAAATATTGTGTTCAATATAATCAAAGGCCTGTTTAACACGAAATGGTTTTATTTAGCGATACACGAAGATTTCCCTGACGTCCTATTCGTGACGGAAGTGACGCCAGTACAACGAAGCAACCGGCCTGTAAAGGGTGCATTCCTGCACACAGGGTCATCCTGCGGGGCATCAACCTTTACTACTAAAGAGTACGTTATACTTACGGTTGTTTGTTTTGGGGTTTTATATTTTGCCCGAAAAGTGCTTTATGGCGGGATAAGCAAAGATTTCACGGACGTCATATCTGTCACGGAACTGACGACAGTACACCTTTTCCAAAGCGACCCGTCAGCAGCACGTCGCTCGCCAAGCCCACCCACAAGCCAGCCGACGACCCAAAAATTATGCTAAGCTGCAGATTTTGCTGTACATTTCACCTTCATGTTTTACTGATTCCTATGACCGAGGAATCTACCGCAGTTTTTTTTAAATAAGACACACTCCGAGAGTAAAAAACTTTCGTTCGAAGCTATTAAGAACTGTATCTTTTATATTAAACAGCCATTTCCAAAGATTTTTCTTTTTGTAAGTCACACTGTTGTTAGGCGATGATATTGTCAATTTTAGGTGAAGCTTAAGGTTCAACTAGTGATTACCTGTTTTATATCACTTGAAAAAAATGGTTAGAACTCACATTCGTCGCAAATTGTTTATGTCAATTGTATCCGCACTTTTGAAAATTGTGGAAACTTCGGCAATTTTCTGAACGTCATAAAATTTACCTTTAATTTATTATCAGGCTGCCGATATGTGAGGGTGGCGGAGCTATTAAGTCTTGGGCAAGGGGTTTTATTGGCTGTATGTTAAAATCATCCAGCTTACACGCCCGGCGCTTGTGTAGTTTTTATACAAGCTCATAATTTCGATTCAGTATTGGGAAACAAAAAATTGAACCTCTAGAACTAGGAATACAGTGGTTGTTGCAGGGATTAGCTGCATGTGTGACAGTAGCTGCATCCGATTGTAAAAAAACGATTGTTAAGCTTATCCACAAGCAAACCTCTTGTGCAGTCCTCCACGTCAACAATAGTCTCGGAAAACTCTCTTCTCCCGGTTTTCGCCATAACGTTAATATTATTGTTTCCGTATGAATACTGCAATTTCATTTTCGAAGTACAGATTACGCGGAGTTTGATTATCGGAATTAAATTTGATCCTTTTTAAACCCAAAAGCAACATGATGATTTGTAGCCTTTATGAACGAAGCAAGGAGCAAGAAGGTACTTTCTTTCTTTAATTGTTTTAGGAATGTGACAGTCAATTCATATTTTCCTTATTTTTTGTTTCACCCTAACTATCTATCAAGAAATGCTATGTTATGATTGTAGAAAATTTTGTCTGCAAACAAGTTGTAGGCACGTTCAGAATTGGTTGCACAGAAAACTGGGTTGCGATCGGTCACTGCCAATAATCTCTAGAATATCGTAATATTGATTCGAGGTTGACGGGTATTTACAAGTCGCGGGTTACGCAAGGCACGGTATAAGAGAGCACCACCCAAGCGAGAAACCGAACTTGAGAAGCGTCTCCGTCCGCGTCCTCTTCATTTTTCTTCTCGACGATTATCCCGGCTCACAGCTTATCTCTGTACCCTTACAGGGAGAGTATCAAATACGCAGCAAAAGAACCCCAATCCTGTAAGCGCACTATCTCGGTGCTGTTCAGCGCAAAACTGTACGCTGAGAATGGTAGGGCGTTAGACGGACGACATATACGATGTTAGTCTTTGGAGGGGGTGATGACAAAACTACACTGGTGATTTTATAGTTCACCTCGGTCAATTCGTGCCGGGCACTGTAGGAGCCGTACTTACGGGTGAGAAGCTTCTCAGAGCACCCTACTTGGCGTGCAGGACACCACAGCAGCATGACGGATCCAGGAACAAAGGTGGAGGTTCTGTGGCGTCGATTGTAACGGCACATGTGAGAATCCTGCGATTATGTGCACCTTGTGCAGGCTATGCTGCGGGCAAAGTCAGCCATGGCAACGGCATCTTGTGCATAACAAAAACACGGCGGGGTTTCTTCGAGTAAGGTGTACAGGGGAAAACCTGTTCTCGACCGAAGGCAGAAAAAAGGAGAAAATCCAGTGGTTTTATGACAGGATGAGTTGAATGCGAGTGTAATTAAAGGTAAAGCAATGTCCCAGTCGCAAAAAGTCATCCGAAACGTACATGAAAAGAATATCGGTTAGAGTACTGTCAGGTGGCTCCGTAATTCCGTTGGTCTGGGGATAGCAGGAAGTCGTAAATATGCGGGTGGTTGTGCAGGAGCAAAGTATGTCGTCGACTACTCGCAGCAGAAAATGTCATCCCCAGTCATTCAATAAATGACGAGGAGCACAATGATGCAGGATCACCTTGTAAAAGAGAAAATCTGTGGCATCGGTTCTCATAACCAGTGGCGACTGGAAACGCATCGGTTTTCATAACCAGTGGCGACTGGTGACTGGACTCATAACCAGTGGCGACTGGAATCCGCCGATTTCAAGCCGCAGACTGGAGAAAAGGGCTAATCAGCTCTAAACCAACGCTGGAAAATGGTTCTGCCCGGTATTTCCGGTGGCTGAAAAGAGCCGGCAGGCAGCCTCCTTGCTGCTTTTTTTACGCTGGCACTCGTCGCATCCACCGACGTAATGCGAAAATAGCGGTAAAGCCCTGTCCAGAAAAAACGCCATCGGACACGGCGCATGTTCTGGGGAGTCCTAAATGATCACAAGCTGTTGGATGGTCGTGCAGTTGCTTGAGGACGTCCAATCGAAAATGGTGAGGAATAACTGGGACTAGCTTGGGAACTTCCGGGTGTGCATTCCTACGATAGAGCACACCGTATTTGAGTTTTCTTATTCGTACAGGTTGGTGGGAAGGGGTGTTACTCAGCCGTGAATTGATCTGGTGCAAACGTGCATCCCGGCGCTGCTCTTTACCAAGTTTGAGGAAAGAGGAAATCCTAAGTAGGGGTAGAAATGAGTCAGACCTCGTACCTCGTGGAGGTTCTACGGGGTGGCGTGAGAGACATTGGGCTTCCTGGTACAGCTTGTCCGACCTGTAGGCGAGTGAATAAGAGTATTCCTGCAAGGACACGGCCCAATGCCCAAGGCGTCATATTGGATATTTCAGTGATGCTAACCTTTAAAGGGTGATATGATCCGCCACAGCAAAAAACGGTCAGCCTTAAATGTATGGACAAACGTTTCCTACAGCCCACACAAGAGCGAGACACTCCGTTATGTAATGTACTAAATTCTTTCGAGAGGAGATAGAAGGCGGCTGGGGCAGGTCACGGAATCCTTGTCAGAGTGGCGCTGAGCCAGGACGCCTCCAACTGCGGGGCCGCTAGCTCCAGTCCGGATTCAGGTGGGAGGGGACACATAAAAGTGGACCTAAATTGGTGAAGTGGTGAGGAGATGCATCAGTGTGGGGAAGACTTTGGCCTGTTCAGGGAACCACGAAAAGATGGTGTCTTTTTTAAAAATATCGGTTATTGGACGGGTGATATCACCAAAGCCTCTTATAAAACTGCGGAAATATGAGCAGCGGCCCCCAAAACTGCCGATGTCTTTCGATGAGCGCCGCATAGGGAAGTTCTTGACTGCTTTAATCTTATTGGGATCGGGCTGTACTTCCTGGACGTCGACGAGGTGGCCAAAAAGGGTTAGTCATGCTTGGCGAAGCGGTACTTTGAGGTGTTAAGGGGCAGGTAGTCCTAACATGAAAGAGCGAGAGTTTTACGCAGGGGCAGGAGATGATTCTCCAGTGTGGGAGAAAACACGATGACGTCATCGAGATAGCAGAGGCAAGTGGACTATTTCAATCTACGCAGCAAGGAGTCCATCATTTTATCAAAAGTGGCTGGCGCGTTGCACAGTCCAATAGGCATGAGCTTAAATTGATATAGGTGGTCGAGAGTGACGAAAGCACTCCTTTCTCCGTGCAGCTCATCAACTGCTATATACCGAACGAACGTGAATAAAGGAGAAGTATTTTGCCTCATGAAGGTAATCTAGGGTACCTTCGATTCTTGGTAGAGGGCAGACACCTTTCTTGGTATCCCGATTCAAGTGGCGGTAGCCCACATGGAAGCGCCAGGTGGCGTCTTTCGTTTTACGAACACGACGGGTGAAGCCCATGGACTAAACAATGGCTCAATACTGTCCTTTGAGATCATTTTCTCAACCTCTTGCTGGATAAGTCCTCGTTCGAAATGAGAAACATGGTGTGGCCGGCCACCACCAGTATCAATACGGTGCATCACAGTTGTGCTTGGCGCCAAAAATTTGTCCCGAAGTGAAAAACGTCTTCACGTGATGCCAAAGGCAGCGCAATTTGCTTGCTTGAGCTTGAGTGAGGTCCGGGCTTATCAGGGGTGCAAATTTATCTGGCAGAGGTAAGTCGTTAATTGGATCAATGTTGTGGCATTGGGTTTAAAAAAATGCCGAAATTTCTGCTGCCGCGAATTGGGATAGAGCGAGACGGTAATACCTTCTGCAAGTACTTGACTACGGAGCGCAAAGATGAGGAGAGGCTGCAAGCGCTGTTCGATTTGAAGGTGACTGCAGTGTGGGGCAGTGCAACATTTCGCGTCAATAAAATGTTTATGATGGCATTAGCAAGTTAGTCACCAGAGGGAATGGCGGTCGACGTAGTCGGGTAGATATAAGTTGCGTTTTAACTCGGAAAGCAAGTGTGATTGGGCCAGGACAGGCGCGGCGGGAATGAGTCGGCAGTATTCGGCAAATGAAGACGAAGAAGGCCTGCAGAGCAATCGATGAGGGCTGCATGCTCCGTCAAATACTGTCGTCAAGGATCCCTTGTGCGGGAATTTGTCCAAAACATCGAAAAGAACTGTAGTATCGCGGCCGGTGATAGTGACGCGAAAGGTTACATACCTGCGGTCACCATTGATCCACGGTTGGTATCTTGAACATGCGCAAGTGCAGGCTTGAGGACGTTTTTGCAAGCGGGTCCGTAGATTAGCTCTCATAACGTAAATATACGCCCCTGTATCAATCAATGCCAGAAGAGGCATGTCGTCAACATTCACGTCGAACAAATTTTTTCTTGTCACCAGCATCAAAGAAGAATTTCGGACGGGGTCGAGAATGCAGCATCACCTCTGGGAGCTGCACTCGCTAGTTTTCCCAGGCGATATGTCCGTAGTTGGTCGGTGGGGTAGAGCGGCGGGACTGTGGAGAGCGAAACGGTCGGCTATGGGGTGAGGGGGGTTGGCGAAACAATGGGGATGAGCAAACGACCTCGGTGGCATTCGTTGCTATAAGCTGGTACCACAGTGGCTCATTTCAAGTGTTCCGAGCGGAGGAAAACCAGTGGCTCTGGCAATACCAGGCAACAAGACAAACAAGGCTGCAGTTAAAGCATATCAGCCAGTCAAAACCGTAGCCAATACTCTTGGGATAAAGTGATCGGGAACAACTGAGTTGGCCCCTAATGATTGCAGAAAGAGGCTTTGCTAAAAATTTTCTACAGACATCATGGCTCTTCTGTCCGGCTGGTTTGAAGCCCGTACAGGTATGTGCGTTGCGCGCAATTATTTGGATGACGGAGATACAATAGCGGTTGGTGTGATTGGGTATAGTAAATAATTGTCACGGTCCCCTCAAACAAAATTCCAGTCAGCGAAGTGGAGCCTGTAGGAACATCGCACTATGAACGTTAACTTAAGAATCAAGGCCCACTAGCACTCTCAACACCTTCAGCAGCTCTACAACCATTCAGGTCATATTGCGATTTCTTGTAAAACGTCAGAACAATCTTGGTAGCAGAGTGGCACAAGTACTATGTCAGCCAAGCATCGTTGCAAAGCCATATCTTCGCGAGAAATGCTGAGCTCACAACTGTCTACCCAAAAGCAAATGCATACCTCCGACGTTTGGGCTACGGTAACCTCCTGACACTTCACTACAGCGGAATTCAATTATTAAACGAGCGTTCCAAAAATACTGATAGCGTAAAACCTCACTCGCAAGAATAAAACGTTTTGCCATTTTTGCGTAGAACCCTAGACACAGAATCCCTGTAATAGTTAACCGAGACTTTTAAATACCTTAATAATTGATAATGAATTGCCTTTGTAATCGGATAGTGTTCGCCGTGTACTGGTCACTTTATTGGAGATGGTCATATTTTAGGCGCAAGTTATTTATTTTCAATAAGTTCGTTTTGGAAAAAACGTGAGAGGTTGTGTTTTTCTCGAGCCCTTACTTTTTAATTATAGGAAAAAAAGAAATCACCACTTTGCAACTTTGCACCTGCTAAATCATCAATTACAGCAAGTCTTCAGACCTAATTGCCTTCAAATTGCTTTCCCAAAATACTCGTGTTTTCTCAGCTCTTTTTTTCATTCTTTGGTATAAGCCGCCTGAAGAGGGTGACTATATTAGGTGGTCAATGAGTTTGTCTTGACACAGTATTCAGTTAAAATATGTGATCTCTACCTTGAAACGATTTTAAACACCTGCACCCGCTTAATATGACTCCATGTTGAGTGGGAATGCACAAAGACACAACCAGAACCAAACGCGTGGGGTCCAATTGTCCACAAAAGGGTGGCTACATTTGTTAATGATGTTGAAGATGTTTACGCTGAGTATATCTCTTTTTGATAAGAAAGCGCTACGCGCAATAATATTACAAGTCATTTACGAAATGATTTATAATAATTTTACCAATAGAGCACACAATATTAGAGCATGATGTTTTTATTAGGAACCAAGACACGGCTTTAAAAGGTATGTTTTCTTGCGTAAAACCCAACTAAGTTCTGCGTAAATTTCAGTTGGTGTTAGGCTCTTTTTCATGTTTTTAACGCTAGACTGATAGCGGAGATTGCCTAGAATAAGCACAGAAAAAACCATTACAAAATATAGAAAAATATAAAACAAATAAAAAGGTTGAACTACATTAAGCGAATGAATGGCAAACCAAACCTTGGGATAGGTCTTCTCACAACTTTTAGAAATGGGAATATCTAGATTGCGGGAGCAAAAGACAGTGTCTCTATAAATATTGAACATATGAGGAATAAATATGCAAAAATGTGGCATAACAAAAATGCGTGAATAAAACGGCGAAAAGGAAGTCGAAAAGAGTTCTTTCTCGTAAAGAACCTTAAGAAATCTTTTTAACAACAGCGAGGGAAACAGAACCATTGCCTTTAATACGCGGGAGAGGTAGTTTGTTAGCTAGTTAGAAGGCTGAATTGACCAATTGTTTCCGCGCATGGGAACCTACCCAATGTTGCCAAAAAGTCGATTTCTTCCTCCGCAATGGTCCTTCCCCTGGTGGAACGAGAACAGTTCGTTGGCGCGAGACACCGGGTATGGGGCATCCCTCGTCACAACCCACACCCGTAAACGCTCCTGGCAAGCACGTGGCTGGCCGGTTAGGCCAAAAATGGCGGAGCTGGCACAAGTAATGCAATGCTGGAGAAACAACGGAGCTAGGAGTCGATGTATCTCTACTTCAGGTTTGCTTCGTAATGCTAGGCTTTGCTAGGCTTGCGTGCGTAGGCGGTTTGTATCGTAGCCGTCTCATGTGTTCTCGAATAACTTCGCTTCTTCTACTCTTGGAGTGACATGCATCTTCGGCCGACCAATGTTTTTTGGTAGAATAAATGATGTGCCCCTTTGATGGAATTGCACAAAGGGGCCTGGGGTGCGGCCTGACCCCGGCGACCATTGCCGGTAATGCAATCCCTCACCAGAGCAGGATTGGCCACCCTGGTGTAGGAACGGCCACAACCTCCCATGAATACGCCAACTAACCCTCGGCCCTCAGTCCCCAGCGGCTGCGAAGCAACTGACCACGGCGGCGGTCATACCTATGACGCAGCAGAGGGTGCTAGGAATCTCTGGATCCGGACAGGGCGCCAATGGAATCTGAACCTGGCAACGTTCACGCACGAACCTTATCTAGGGAAGCAAGTCTAGAGGTGTTGTTCGAGGAATTAGAGGGCATTAATTGGGATGTAATAGGGCTTAGCGAGGTTAGGAGGGCAGGCGAAGCCTTTACGGTGCTGAAAAATGGACACGTCCTATGTTACCGTGGTCTCGAGGACAGAAGAGAACTGGAGTGGGATTTCTAGTCAATAAAATTATAGCTGGCAACTTAGACGAATACTATAGCATTACCGAAAGGGCAGCAGGTCTTGTAATTAGGCTCAATAAGAGGTACAAGCTCAAGGTGGTGCAGGGCTACGCTCCCACATCCAGCCACGACGACCAAGCAGTGGAACGCTTCTATGAAGATGTGGAATCGGCAATGGCTAAAGTAAAAACACAGTATACCGTAGTTATGAGGGACTTCAATGCTAAAGTAGGCAAGAATCAGGCTGGAGACGAGGCAGTTGGGGGCTATGGTCTGGGCTGCAGAAATAGCAGGGGGGACCTACTAGTAGAGTTTGCAGAACGGAATCACCTACGCATAATGAATACCTTCTTCTCTAAACGGGAGAGTCGGAAGTGGACCTGGAGGAGCCCAAATGGGGAGCACAAAATGAAATAGACTTCATATTGTGCGATTACCCTGGCGTCCTGAAGGATGTGGAAGTGCCCGGAAGGATAAGGTGTAGTGACCACCGTATGGTATGATCTCGAATTAGGCTAGATTTGAGGAGGGACCGCAACAAGCTAGTACGAAAGAAGGCGATAAATGAGCTAACAGTAAGACGTAAAGTAGAAGAATTCAGGATCACGCTGCAGAACCAATATTCCGCCCTTAACGAGGAAGCCGAGCTTACGACACAGGAAGCCAGCGATAACCTTACACGCATTATCACGGAGTGTGCAGTAGAGGTCGGGGGCACTATGGCTAGACAGGATACTGGTAAACTCTCACAGGAGACGAAAGATCTAATCAGGAAACGGCAAACCATGAGAATCTCCACCGCAGCTGACAGAATAGAACTAGCCCAGCTCTCGAAGTTAATCAATAAGCGTAAGACAGCTGACCTACGGAAGTATAATATGGAGAGGATCAAATACGCTGTAAAGAACGGAGGTAGCCTGAAAGCAGTGAAGAGACGTCTTGGCGTGGGGAAAAATCAGATGTATGCACTTAAGGATAAGCAAGGCAATGTCATCACAAATAGGGACAAAATAGTCACAGTGGCCGAGGAGTTCCATAGAGATCTGTACAGTAGCCGGGACATACAGGATAATGCCGAACGAGACAGTAGTTCAGAGGAGATAGACATCCCACCAGTAACGACCGAAGAAGTAAGGAAGGCTTTGAAAGAAATGAAATGGGGCAAATCACCTGGTGAGGATCAGATAACCGCAGACCTCTCCAAGGATGGCGGTGAAATTGTATTTGAAAAACTGGCAAACCTGTATACGCAATGCCTAATGACCGGAATGGTACCGGAATCTTGGAAGAACGCGAACATCGTCCTAATCCATAAGAAAGGCGACACGAAGGATTTGAAAAATTACAGGCCGATCAGCTTACGGTCAGTCGTCTACAAGGTATTTACCAAGGTAATCGCTAACCGAATCTCTGCAACCTTAGATTTCAGTCAACATAAAGAACAAGCAGGGTTGCGTAAAGGTTATTCAACAATGAACCATATTCACACGATGAATCAGGTGATAGAGAAGTGCGCAGAGTATACTGAACCCCTATATATAGCCTTCATAGATTATGAGAAAGCATTTGACTCGGTCGAAACCCTAGCAGTCATTCAGGCATTACGGAACCAGGGGGTAGATGAACCTTATGTAAGAATACTAGAGGATATCTACAATGGGTCTACAGCTACCATCATCCTCCATAGGGAGAGCAGTAAAATACCTATAAGGAAGGGTGTTAGACAAGGAGACACAATCTCTCCAATGTTATTCACAGCATGCTTACAAGAAGTATTCAGAACATTGGGTTGGGAACAGGTGGGAGTAAGGGTTAATGCAGAATACCTCAGTAACCTCAGATTTGCTGATGACGTTGCCTTGCTAAGTAACTCGGGGGACGAATTGCAATACATACTTTCCGCACTGGGCGAACTGAGTAGAACCGTGGGCCTGAAAATTATTATGCAGAAAACTAAAGTAATGATCAATAACCTCGGGACAGCACAGCAGTTTGAGATAGGTGGCGAGGCAGTGGAAGTGGTAAGCGAATATATCTACTTAGGCCAAGTTGTGACCCCAGATCCCAACCATGAGGCAGAGATAATTAGAAGGATCAGAATGGGGTGGGGTGCATATGGCAGACATTCTCAGATAATGAATAGCAGCCTACCATTGTCGCTGAAGAAGAAAGTGTATGACAGCTGCATCTTACCGGTACTCACCTACGGGGCAGAAACTTGGAGGCTTACTAAGAGGGTTCAACTTAAATTGAGAACGACTCAGCGGGCAATGGAACGGAAAATGATAGGTGTAACATTAAGGGACAAGAAGAGAGCGGAGTGGGTCAGAGAGCAAACTGGTGTTAAAGACATATTAGTAGAAATTAAGAAGAAGGAATGGACGTGGGCAGGGCATGTAATGCGAAGGCAAGATAACCGCTGGTCATTAAGGGTAACAGAGTGGATCCCTAGAGAAAGCAAGCGCAGCAGGGGGCGGCAGAAAGTTAGATGGGCAGATGAGATCAAGAAGTTTGCGGGGATAAATTGGTCACAGTTGGCACAGGACCGAGGTAATTGGAGAATAATGGGAGAGGCCTTTGCCCTGCAGTGGGCGTAGATAGGCTGGTCATGAAATGATGTGCTCGGCGCAGAGTCCCGGGGGTCTGTGTGTATGATCCCGGGTTTGTTTCAGGGGGAGGTTTGCGGCAACGGGTATCGAGGAAAGAGTAAGGGCTGCATCACGGTTCACTGCACTTTTACGGCTATACAAGCAACCGCGCCCAGCTGCGTCGGGGCTACTTTCACCGTGGCTGGCACATGGGTCATAGCTTAGCGGAGCCTGCCTAGGGATGTGCAGCGGCGCAAAGGGCCTGCCGAGCGCCTGGCGACGCATAAGCTTGTTTCTGTATTTTTTTTTGTAAAACGAGAGGAAAAAGCTTAACACTAAACAGCTCCGCTGTTAAAAAAACAATTTTGCGTGTCTTCTGGGCATCCCTCTACTCCTACAGAAAAACACGCAAATTCTGAGTACGAATAAGTGCACTTGGCGTACAGCCAACCCATAGCCCGCACCTGGAGAGCACAATGCGTCATAGGCGTAAATACCGGGCTAATGCACTATCAAAACACATTGCACTGGAGCTCAGTTCTTTAATAAACGAACGCATTTATGCGACATAAAATATCCTGTGAAAAGAAGTCGGTACGTGATTGCAATTATTCAAACAGTACATACAGCTCCCTATGGGTTTATGTGCTCAGGCTAGGTCTGGGCATTTGTAAGCCTTCAGCCTACGCGGCCTGTATAAGCATTGCCTAGTGCGTCGCGCTCTTTTCAATGAGAAAGGTTGGGAAGCTTAGTTCAGGTACTCATCCGTACATCGCGCACGCCGGCAGACATCCATCCTTACGTTGCTGCTCGCGAGTCGTGAACACTATACCCGATTATACGACGTATGCCTGCCAGCTAGCCTGTTGGGTGGCAAGAGCCGTTGCGCTCACATCTTTGCCGTGACGGCGGCTAGTTCTGCGGCGAACCAGGCATCCCATGAAATGTGTCGTTTGCTTCACACTTGCTGCATTTTTCGAGAGATAACTGAAGGATGCGGAACTGAAATAGCGTATAAACGTATTCATTGTCGCGTAGACAAATGGCGAAATAAAAAACAAATATTGTCACGAAGCCAACGACGAAGCAGGTGTCTTGAAGGAGAAATAAATTTAATGGAGCGAACTTGTGCTCCCCTTACAACTCAAAAGAATACAGAGGCGGCGAGGCAGCGGTCAATAAAGTGACTAGCACAGGCGAGTATCGTCGAATGAATGCCGCGGCGTCTCTCGTCGATTCACGTCGATTCACATTCAGAACATTGTAGTTCACAGAAGATTATTCTGCGCGTGTGAAGTTAGGGCGAAACAGTCTGTTTATCTGAATGTGATAGCCCGTGCGGCATAACAGTTAAGAATGTAAGACGCGTTTCGTTTGGAACGCAGATAACAAAGCCGGGCGTGGCCCGGCAGTAATAACAAAAAATAAATAAACAAACCCATACATGGTTCGCGGCATTACCCCCCTCTAAGAGTGCATCGACCCAATGATAAAATAAAACACAGTCGGAACGAACAACAAAAAAAGTCCGTCATCTTGCATAGTAATTTTTCAAGCGAACTACGTGGACGATTTCGGGCCGCGTGCGTCAACCTGATGTTCTGGAATCAACATCGGGGATCACCTCGTAAATAGGTTGGCCGACACGTCGTAGAATCTGGTAGGCTACGAAATACCATCGCAGAAGCTTCTCACTTAGTCCGCGTCGACGGATGGGAGTCCAAACCCACACACGATCCCCGGGAGGTACTCAGCATCTCGGCGTCGGAGGTTGTACCGCCCGGCATCCACCAGCTGCTGGTCCGTTGTACCAACTCGAGCCAGCTGGCGGGCCTCCTGCGCACGCTTAAGGTATCCTTGGCCGTCGGCGTTGATGGCGTCGTCTTCTACATGCGGAAGGATGGCGTCGGCATCGTAGTCAGCCGTCTTCCGAAAACAAGCTCGAATGGCGTCATCTGCGTAGTTTCCTGGATAGCCGTGTTGTACCACCTGCCGCGGTGGCTCAGTGGCTAAGGCGTTGCGCTGCTGAGCACGAGGTCGCGCGTTCGATTTCCGGCCGCGGCGGCCGCTTTTCTGATGCAGGCGAAGAGCGAAAACCCCCGTGTGTACGAGATTTCAGCGCACGTTAAAGATCCCCAGGTGGTCAAAATAATCCGGAGCCCTCCACTACGGCGCGCCTCATCGCCTGCGTTGCGTCGGCGCGTTAAACCCTACAAACAATCAATCAATCAAGCCGTGTTGTACGCAAAGGTGACGTACGGTAGCACTTCGTCCCAAGTCTTATGTTCCACGTCGACGAACATTGACAGCATATCCGAGATTGTCTTGCTCAGGCGTTCTGTTAGTTCGTTCGTTTGCGGTGGTACGCCGTCATTCTTCGGTGATCCGTGTTGCTGTAGCTTAATATCCGTTGCATCATCTCCGCAGTAATTGCCGCTCCGCGGTCCGTGATTAGGACTTCCGGGGCTCCATGTCGCAACACAACTTGGCTTATGAAGAACTTTGCTACTTCTTGTGCAGTCTCCCTCGGAAGTGCAGCGGTCTCTGCGTAGCACGTCATGTAGTCTGTCGCCACAACAATCCACTTGTTCTCGATTTGAGATGATGGGAACGGGCAAAGAAGGCCCATTTTAATGTGTTGAAAGGGCCTAGATGGGACGCCGATTGGTTGCAGAAGTCTAGCGGGTCTCGTCGGTGGCGTTTTTTGTCACTGGCAGTCACGGCAGCTCCGGACGTAGTGGGTGACGTCGGATGCAAGGCGGGGCCAAAAGTCCTTCGCCTTGATTTTCCCAATTGTGCGATCTTTTCCGAGATGTCCAGAAGACGGGTCCTCGTGGCACGCTTCCAAAATTTCGTCACGAAGATTTGCCGGGATGACAAGGAGGTAATTCGTTATTGTTCTGGGGTTGAAATTTTTCTTCACGAGGACGGAGTTTTTGAATCTGAATGCTGGCAAGGTTTGTTTGAAGGCCCTAGGCACGATGACATTGCGTCCTTCCGGGTAGTCTATCATGACGCGTAACTCGGGGTCGGCACGCTGTTGTGAGGCTAGGTAACTCTCTGTCACAACACCGAAGAACGCGCTGTCTTCATGACATTCCTGTGTTGGTGGATCGACGGAGGGCAGGGGACTGGCGTTCGGCGTCGGAGTGTTTCCTCCCCGATTTATAGACTAGCGTAACGTCGAATTCTTGCAGGCGCAAGCTCCACCTACTAAGACAGCCAGAGGGGTCCCTAAAATTGACTACCGACAGAGCGCATGGTGGTCTGTCACAACCTTGAACGGTCTTCCATACATGTATAGGCGAAATTTTGAAATGGCCCATATATTCGCGAGGCACTCTTTCTCAGAGGCTGAAAAGTTTCTTTCTTCCATAAACACACCACGGCTTGCATAGGCGATTACTTTCTCGCACCCCCTTTGCTTTTGTACGAGGACGGCACCCATGGGTATATCACTTGCGTCCGTGTGCATTTCCGTTTCGGTCTTTTCGTCGAAGTGCGCGAGCACAGGCGGGCTTTGCAGGCAATGTTGCAGCTCGCATTTCCCCAGCTGAAAGGGGTGCTGTATTTCGTCAAGCGTTTGAGTGGCTCTGCAATGCGGGCGAAGTTTGCGACGAAGCGCCTGTAGTATGCGCATAGTCCAAAAAATCTCCACACGCCCTTCTTATTTTTCGGTATTGGGAAGTTGGCTATGGTGGAAGTTTTCGCCGGATCAGGCCGGACTGCCGCACCGTTGACGACGTGGCCCAAAAATTTGAGTTCCTCGTACGCGAAGCGGCACTTTTTAGGCTCAAGCGTTAACCCCGACGTACGCATGGCCTCGAGTACAGACTCCAACCTTTCAAGGTGTTCGTCGAACGTCCGCGCCAGTACCACAACGTCGGCGTGGTCTACGAGGCAGGTGTTCCACTTCAGGCCAGCTAGCACCGTTTCCATGACTCGTTGAAACGTTGCTGGCGCCGTGCACAACCAGAAAAGCATCACCTTGAACTCGTATAGGCCGTCCGGGGTTATAAATGCAGTCTTCTCTCGGTCTCTCTCGTCCACTTCAGTTTGCCAGTAGCCGGTCTTCAGATCCATCGATGAGAAATACTTCGCGTGGCAGAGCTGGTCGAGGGCGTCGCCAATTCGGGAGAGGGTGTACACGTCCTTTTTGGTGATTTTGTTCAGTCGCCGGTAGTCAACGCAAAACCTTAATGTGCCGTCTTTTTTCTTCACGAGTACGACCGGAGCAGCCCAATGGCTATTAGACGGCTGTGTAATGTCGTAGCTGAGCATGTCGTCGACTTGAGTCCGGATGGCTTCCCGCTCGTGTGAAGAGACGCAGTACGGTGACTGTTTGGTAGGTCGGGCTCAATCTTCAGGTAATATTCGGGGCTTCGCGAGAGGTGGCTGACGTAGTTTTGAGTTCGACGAAAAACACTCTCCGTAGCAATGCATCAAATCGAATAATTTCTTCCGTTCGTCTTGCGGTAGCGCCGAATTCACGTGGAAGGGATTCGGAAGTTTAAAGGTCTCTTCGGGTGCGCGTTCAAAGTCGGCAACCGCGATCACGTCAGTTGCTTCTTGCGTTTCTTCGAGGTACGCAATTGCAGCGCCCCTGTTTAAATGCTGGTATTCCTCGCATAAATTAGTGACCAAAACTTGGTATTGGCCTTGCGTAAAGCGCGCAATGCCTCTTGCAACGTAGACACCGCGGTCCAGGAGCAAGCTTTGGTCACTCTCCACGATAGCGTCCACGTCAGGAACAGCATCTTCAGATTAGACGGTGATCATCAAGCTTGCGCGGGGTGGCAGTGTGACATGATCAGCGGCGATCCTTAAAGCAGCACGGTGTTCGGGGTTCGGTTCTGGCGTCTTGGGCTGATCAGAGGAAAAAGTCTTGGACTTGGTCTGTATATCAATTATTGCACCATTGTCCATCAAAACGTCCATTCCAACAATTACGTCACGGGAGCAGTTAGGCAAAATGACGTACGTCGCTTGGTACGTTGTGCCGTCTAAGGTGACGCGCGATGTGCACGTTCCCTTTGGCGTCTCGACCTGGCCTCCTGCTGCGCGAATGTGCGGACCGTCCCATATGGTCATAACTTTCTTCAGCTTAGACGCAAAAGGTCCGCTCATGACCGAGTAGTAGGCGCCCGTGTCTACGAGGGCGACTACTTCAAAGCCGTCGATGGACAGCTGAAAGTCGCACGTTGCCTTGGAGTTCCGGGAGTGTCGTGGCGTCGTATCTCGGCTTCTGCGTGTTGACGGTCGGGCACTGTGCGTCGTGGTCGTCGTTGTAATCTCATCGGCACGTTCGCTCATGTCGCGTACACGTCGCGCCGTTTTGCTGTCTTCGTGGTCGGGAGTCACGGCAGAGTTAGATTGGGTCGTCGGGTTCGGGGCATGTCTTGAATCATGTTCTTCAGTGAGTCGCTGTGTCGTTGGAGGATTTTCATTTTTCCGCCGTTGTGCAACTTTACCTCCCGAAGTTGCTGCTTTTAGTTTCCCCCGCGTGGGCGGGGGAACCTTCCACGTGAGAAGTCAGCAGTGCTGCGGTGGTTCGGTGACTGATACGGGTAGGGCGATGGTGAACGGTTGAAGTGGGCTGGTCCTCCGTTGGTGTTGGAGAGACATTATTCGATCTCAGAAGAGCGCTGGCCGCATCGAGGGCGTGGGGCGTCGACGGAGAACCTCGCAAACCGAGCATTTTGTAGGGACAGCGACGGTAGATGTGGTCGGCCTCCCCGCAGTGGTAGCACAGCGGGCGATTATCGGGCGTTAGCCACACGCCGGTTTTTCTTGGCGTCTGGTATTGATCTACAGGACGTAGGGCGGGCGGCATTAGACGGCGGTATGGCTCGGCCTCTTCACGACGGTTTAGAGCAGGGCCGGGTTGACGCAGAACGGCGTACTAGGTCATCACTTGGGGCTGACGGGGTGCTTCTGAAGGCGTAGAGGTCCCCAGCGCATGTTGAACTTCTTTTCGGATGACGTCAGTCAGGGAAGCCACTTGAGGTTGCGGCGTCATTAGTAAAAGCTTCAAAGCTCCTCCTTGACCACTGCCCGAATGGTCTCGCGCAATGTATCGGAGCTTACAGTTGTGGCACCGATGGTCTCCGAGAACAGTGTGTTGACAGGGCGGTCGTACTGCCTCGTTGAAATTTCTAGCGTCTTCTCCATCACGGCCTCCTAAGACACAAATTCCACCACTATATTCGGAGGGTTACGGACTAGTCAAGCAAGAAGCTCTTGCTTCACTCCTCGCATTAGAAACCTGAGCTTGGTTTCTTCAATATTTTCAGGGTCCGCACGGCGAAAAAGTAGCTTCATCTCCTCCACGAAAATAACGACCGCTTCGTTGGGGTGCTGCGTTCGAGTTTCAAGCAAAAGCGCAGCTCGCTCTTTTCTCACCCCGGTCGTGAAGGTCCTATGAAACTCGCTTTTGAATTGCGTCCATTCGATCAAGGCGCTCTCGTGGTTCTCGAACCAAGTTTGAGCTGCATCCTCCAAGTAAAAGAAAACATGCCGAAATGTTTCTTCATCGTCCAAACCTGTTGAAGGTCCGCACGCGCTCCAGCTTCTCCAGCCATTCTTCGGGGTTTTCAGCGGGGGCTCCCCGGAACGATAGCGGTTCCCGGGGCTGCTGCAGGATGATTGGCGACGTTGTTTCTAGCACCATGGTGTTGGTTGCAGCGTTTCTTCCCTTGGGCCCTTCTGGCAGAAGACCGAACTCGGGTAGCAATCCTTGCAGTAGGCGGCAATCTCTGGTTCGACTGGCTTGGCGGCTTCCAGATGTCGTATAGATCATTGAGGCTTAGCATCCAGCTCTTCCACCAGATGCCACAAAGCCAAGGACGACGCAGTTGTCTTGAAGGAGAAATAAGTTTATTGGTGCGAACTTGTGCTCACCTAACAACTCAAACGAATACAGAGGCGGCGAGTCAATGGTCAAACACGTGACTAGCACAGGCGAGTTTCGGCGAATGAATGCCGCGGGTTCAGCTCTGCAGGCTTTTATCTTTCAGCGCAAGTGTTTCTGGAAACGTCCATTCACATCCAGAACATTGTAGATCACAGAAGATTATTCTGCGCTTGTGACGTCAGGGCGAAACGTTGGGCTGATCTGAATGTGATAGCCCGTGTGGCATAAAAGTAAAGAATGTAAGACGCGCTACGTTAGGAACGCAGATAACACTGCCGGGCGCGCCCGGCAGTAAAAACAAACAATAAATAACCAAACCCATACATAATTCGCAGCATTATTGTGGGACGGTACAGCCATTTTTTACTGATATTTGTCACTCTGGAGGATTTAGGGAACAAAAAATTTTCTGCACAGTTTTTGTTCAGGCGCTCACTTCTACCAATACTTTAAAATATCACGTGTTGAATTATTTAGAAGATTATACAAAAAATTAACGAGCTGACGCCCCTGCCCCGCTGACTAGGCTCTTCTACAGTACAGTCCGCAATTTGTAACGGTCGTGCCTATTGGAAGTGCGAACAGCGGGGACAAATTAAGGACGAAATGCGGGGTGGACAGAAAGGGGATCCCCGACTCAGAAAGTTTCGGGGCACGTGATCCAAGTAGGTAAGAGCACAAAGCTGGCATCAGCCTGTGGCAGCACAAGTGATTTGGAACCCGTTGCGAAGGAGGTTTCGTAAGAGACAGACCAAGACCGACAGGCATGGTGAAAAACAAGAATGCGTAGTAGCGCCTCCTGCGGAACGCTACGCAAACTGTCAATTATTTTGCATAGTTTCCGAGAAGCGGCGCAGGTCGACGGACATAAAAGCACGCCGGAACGCTACGGAGTGGAAAGGGTAGGAGAGAGGAATAAGAAAGTAGCCGTTTGGTCGTTTTTCGCCCACGCGTTAGGTAATAATGATTCTGGCGGCGTTGCTTCAGCTATAGATGCAGACGACATTACAAACAGTATGGTACACCACTTGCCCGGACACCCACTTGAAACACTTATTTACATCATCCCCAGCTTATCTGCGCCTACTACAGGGCAAAGCCCCTCCCAATATTCTCCAATTACTCGGTACTCTACTAACTGCGACCGATTTATGCCCGCAAACTTCTTGATCTCGTCTAACCTTCTGCATCCCCTGCAACGCTTGCCATTTATAGTGATCAATTCTGCTACCCCCAATGATGAACGGTTATCTTGACTTCTCAGTACATGCCCTGCCCACGTCCATTTCTCCTTCTTAAGTTGTACTAATAAGTCCTTAATATGCGTTTGTTCCCTGACCCACCCCGCACCCTGTTTGTCCATAATTTTATACCTATAATCTTCCGTTCCATTGCACGCTGAGTCGTCCTCAATTTAACTTGAACCTTCTTAGTGATCCTCCAAGATTGCTTCCCTGTAGGTGAATACCGGTAAGATGCAGCTGCCATACACTTTCTTCTAAGGGACAATGGTAGGCTACCATTTATTATCTGAGAATGCCTGCCGAATGCACTCCACGTCATTCTTATCCTTCATATTATCTCTGCCTCATGGTTGGGATCCGAGGTCACAACTTGGCCTAAGTAGATATTTTCGCTCACGACTTCCACTTCCTCGCCACCTATCTCAAACCGCTGCGGGGTCCTGATGTTATGATCATTCTTTTGGTTTTTAGGCCCAGGGTTTTACTGTGTCCCGTGCGGAAACTTTCTTTGCAATGCATCCCCGAGGGATTTATCCAGGCAGTGTTATCAAAAAACCTAAGGCTACTCAGGTATTATTCATTACCCTTCCTCTTACCTGTTCCAAATCAAATGTTCCGAATACTTCTTGTAAATATGCTGTGAATAACATTGGGGAGATTGTATCTCCTCGTGTTGTGCCCTTCCTTATAGATATTTTACTGCTGTCCTTATGAAGGATGATGGCAGCTGTAGGCCCATTGTAGATATCCTGTAGTATTCTTACATAATGCTCATTTTGACCCTGGTTCCGTAATCACTGAATGACTGCTGAGGTTTGACCGAGTCAAATGCTTTCTCATAATCTATAAAAGCTATATATAGGGGTTCCGTCTACTCAGCTCTTCGAGTACAAGGGTGCTTTCGCTTTTCGCAATCATAAATGCATCCACCGTGCTCGGTAATAGAACCCGCGTCCTTCAGCTAAGCTGCACAATGCCTGAGGCACTGAGCCACGGCGGCTTGTTGGGAACAAAAGTATTAAAGCGCGAAACATAATTTTCTGCCGACGCTTGTTAATTACGTGCACTAAATGCACGGTGTGGTAGGAAACCAACATCTACTGGTGGAGTGTGTCAGTTGATGTCGTTCTACACGAAGGCGAATTTAGCTAGCCACATTCGCGGGCTGTAGGACTGTGCAAAGTAGTACGCACAATGAGGAAAAATTTTTAGTATCCCCGCCAAAGCAAAATTTGAGGGCTTTTTCGAAGCCGTTTTTCCACGTCGCAGTGTTCGGACAGCACTAATCCGCACCAAAGTCCCGGAATAGGGGAAGTAGGCAAAACAAAGCTACAAAGCTGCTTCCAAACTGAGCTGGTGTCGTCAACAGCTCTCTGGTGAATATACTGAAGACGCCGCAGTAGCCTCTTTAGTAGTCTTCTTGCTAACCAGCTCTTCTGTTGAATAGTTTTTCCTCTTCCCGCCTTTCTCCTCTTCGTCTTTCTAATTCTACTCATCGGTCGTGCAACGGTTTGTGATTGTAATACCCAACTGGTAAATTGCCTCGTGAAAAAATTTACACCGAACGAACGAACGGAGAACGCTTATTGAGACATGAGAATAATTTTACCACTGCTACACGGAAACTGTCATTTGACAGCTGTTTACATAACCGCTAGTGCGCTAGGTATAAGTTCAATGCACCACGCGATAAACGATGTTTTCTGAATCCTCCAGAATGCACTTGAAGAGGCTATACTTTATCTAAATTTTTCGCATCAACTGAGATCTATTTGAATGTTGCCTAATTCTTACTCGCTATTGATATGCAGGAATTTAACTCTAATAAATTATTTACGTAGTGATTTCTGGTAGTTAAGCAGAGATATTACACACAAAGAATTCGAGGGTTTTTTGGAAATAAAAAAAACACGTAATAAACGCAGAAGGGAAATAATCGAGTGACAGTTGTAAAACGCACAGTGAAAAGTGAGCGATACCTCTCACCATGTGACATTATTTATTTGCCATCCGGCAATCAACAAATAGGATGTGGGCCTCTGTGTCCATTTTATGATAATCGCGCTGTTTGAAATATTATCAAAAGCTGTTTGTGATGGCTCCCCTTGAACACCATCATGCGCCTAACATGTGACACATAGTCCTTGGAAGCATGTTAGATAATAAACGCCAAATTCGGAACATTTTTACGCTTATTAGAAGTGCAGCGCTTAGTTTTCTTTGCAAATGCTGATTATTCTACGACGCTGAGGAACCATTGCATAATTTTTAAAACTATGCGTTGAGCGCTCAGAGTGAATAGAAGCAGCTTCCCCATTCGGCGGCCACCGCGTTTCTTTCACCGATGATCATCGCCACAGCCGCCGCTGTGCGGAAATACAACATGACGGCTTCAGTGGCGCAGAAGCCCAATCAGCAGGCTGGACCTCCATTCAATCGAGCGGCCGTGGCACAACTCACCAGAGATGCTCAGGCCATGTTTTTGCAGGTAAGATCCCGTCAAATTGCTGCCTTTTGAAGTCGTGCCCGTAAAGTTGTAGGTTGGCACCCGAAGCACAGTGGGAAATGTCATCGGCGTCAAAGGAGACGCAGACATTTTTGGGGATAGTCGGCACAAGTCCGTTTATCGCTAGATTGAAGAGCATTCGGCTTAGCACCCCACTTCCACTTCCACCACGTTGAATAAGGTGCTATGATGCTCGGCCGTCCTCGGTCATAACATAAAATATCTTCAAGACAAGAAGCTCTCTACCCATCGGTAAACTACCCCACGAGGTCCGATGTTCGGCAGGGCGTCTAGAATGGCCCATCGAACGACATTGTCGTACGTGCCATTAACACCAAGAAAGAGGTCTGCCGACAGGCGTTTGCGGCATTTCTATTGCTGTGCAAACGTTACCAAGTTCACCACGCAATTATGGAAGAGCGCCCACGTCACAAACCGGCCATAGCTTCAGGGTATATGTTGTTGGATTCAAGTCACGAAATCAGCCGCATGAGCATCATTCTTTTCGTGAGCTCGCAAAGGGAGGTTTCCAAGGCATTTGGATGGTATGATGGAAGGTTAAGCGGGGATTGCCAAGCTTGTATAAAGAGACGAGACAGTTAATTTTCCACTCCGGTGGAACGACGGCATCCGTCCACGTCTTGTGAAAGATTTGCAAAAGCGTTTCATGTGCTTGAGGGCCAGAGTGGCATAGTATTGAGGAGGAGACTCCATCTCAACGTGGGGATGAGCTACACCTGCTGGCTACCAGACCTTCCTCTAACTATTCCATGGAAAGAGCACCTGCATTAGTTGATCGTGTGAGACAGAGACTTCCTGGATCCTTGGAGATCGAATTTCATCGGTTCTAGCAGCAACCCTCGCGCAGAAATCTTAGCGACGTCCCGCTCTGTACGGTTTTCATGAATTGCCAAAGCCTTGAATGGGGTGCGATGCTGCACAGGTGTCGCAATGCCACGCACTACCCACCATATAGAAGAAAAAGGCTTCCGAGGGTCCTGGGACTGGCAGATTGATGTCCATCATCGTGCCTGGACCTGCGGTAGGTGGCGCTGTATTTTCTTCTGTATGGTTCTGGCTACCCTTAGGGCATGACAGCTTTTGTGCGCCTGTACCTTCGCTTTAAACGAATTCGAATTGCCCGCAGGCGATCATGTTCGATATAAAATTACCTTATTTTGGGCGGCATTGTGATGGTATGCATGCAAGCTTGGGTTTGAATTCCGATTGCGGTTTCGAAACGTCTGAAAAGGCGCGCTCAGCCGGCGTCCTTCACAAGGAATTCAACATTCGGGGAGTCAGTATGTTGGGTGACATATTGGCGAACAAGGGTGGTGGGATCCCTTTTTTTCATTTGTGTTGGAATGTGATCACTGCCGCGGGTATCGATATCAGTATATCAATCGATATGTCCAGCAAAGGCCTTGAAGCCTTGCAGCCGTGGTCTGATCCAGGCAGCTCCCATTAGCCTGGTCACAGAAAAATGTTGGACTGCTATTATTTAGAATAAAAGCCTATATTCATACCAGAATGGTGCAATCTTGAAACTTCCCAAAGCGGGTGGTGTGCATTAAAACTCCGGTAAAGATACAAAGGCCTGGTGTTGTTTGGAAGATATGCTTCAGTGACAGCTGTTGGGGATCTGTTGGCGCTGAGGTGCGTGAAAGAGAGCTTTCATTTTTAACATTTAAGAATACGTATTGGTTAGTGTCGTGCGGGCATATCGAATGAACAGAATACGTGAGTTCCCGGCGAATGAATACTATGACTTTGCTTCTTGTCCAACAAAAAGATGACTCCATGCCTTCATAGCCGGACAGTTTTATTGCAGTAGGTAGATTTTGTTTACAGATCACAAGAATAGTTAACAGAATACTAAACAGAATCTGGCGCATATCAGAAATTCGGTGTTTGAGACCTCTTGAATTCTACTGAAAAAATATGTTTTACGGACTTCCTGGCCGAATGACGCGGTAACGCGGCTAATGATATCACGCGAGGCTGCCGAGTAGTGGACCCAGGTCCTCTCGGACTTTAAGGGCGCGCCACGCGGTCGGTGTTTTCAACTTTTTCTACAGCGTACGTATGACGCTGATCCGTGCCCAGAGAACCGCGGCAAGCTGTACGTCATCCGTCGATAAAGCAGACGGGGTCTGCTAAGACTTGGCATCCGCCCATCGGGGATATACCCAAATGAGAGATGACAGCCTTGGCCATGAGTGCACTGGTGGCAAATGACTTCCTGGCTACGCTGACCTTTACAGATGAAGCTGAGTCCATGTTGCTTGTTTACTCCGCTGGTAGTACTGGTGGTGGTGGTTTAGGCGGGTCTACTGGCGTAGGTGGAGGCAGGGGCGGCGAAGCCATAGGATTCTCACTTAGGTGGTCTTGGCTGTATTTAACACCGACGGCATTCTATTATCTAGGCCGTCGCGATCGTCGGCGCCGTCGCACTTTCGGAGATGCGTCTTTGTGCGAAGAGCTATCCTTGACCATCTGCTGCAGAACCATTTGTTCGTGTATTAGGTGAGGGCAGGTTTTGACGAGGTGTCATGTGCGCCTTGACAGTTGGCACATTTGAGCAAACATTCGTTGCTGCATTTGGCATCATGAGGCCGGGCACATTTAGAGCACACTGTACCTCATTAGCGCTCGTCCCGTGTCACTATCTCTTCTTGTGTCCGCGTCTAGCCCACCTTTTGCCACGTCGAAATCGTATCACCAACTAACCCAAACTTCCGCGTTGAATACATTTTACCTACATTTTTCCGCACGACGGTGGCGAATGTTTTAAGGAACTCGCTTTTAAAGAGAGTCCAGTTGGTTAGCGAGCTTTCATTTTTCTCGAACCACGTTCCGGCTGTACCTTCCAAATAGAAGAAAACATGGAGGAACGTTTCCTCGTCATCCCACCTGTTAAAGCTGCGGATGCGCTTCACATTCTCCAACCACTCCTCAGGGTCTTCTCCGGCGGTCGGCGGAACGATGGTGGTTCTCCCGGCTGCCGCAGGACAATGGGAGGACTTTAAGCGCTGGTCATGGTGCCTTCGTTGGTCATGGTGGTTTTCTCGTCGTCTTCTTTCTTCACGTTATCCTAACTCCGGCTCAAGACCTTGCTGTCCGCGACTGACACGAGTTGGGCTAGCTTGTCGGCTTAATGAAGGCTTATGGTGCGTGTACCCAGCACCTCCACCAGATGTCACAAAGCCAAAGACGAGGCAGTTGTCTTCAAAGAAAATAAGTTTGTTGGAGCGAACTTGTGCTCCCCTAAAAGCTCAAAGAATACAGAGGCGGCGAAACAGCCGTCAAGAAGGTAACGTTTAGTCGAGCATCGATAGTCGAATTGAAACAATGGCGTCTGCTCTGCAGTCCTTTATCTTTAACCGCGGGTATTTCTCGAACCGTCCAATAACATCCAGAACAAAGAAGATTATTCTACGCTGTTCACGTAGGTTGCGAACGCTTTCCCTATCAGAAGAGATACCACACGCGGCATAGAAAAAAAGAATGGAACACGCGCTTCCCTTGACACACAGGTAACACAGACCGGCGCAGCCCGGCGGTAAAATCAAAACATAAATAAACAAATACAATGCATGGCTTGAGGCAATATAGGCCAAGTAACAGACGCTCGTGTACAATTTAAGCGCCAGCAGCGGTGAGTCCGGCATGCACTGAAATGTTGCTTGAGCATTGCACAAGTCAAAGAGCATCAGCTTGAACTGGTGAAGATCACCAGTTGTTCTTTATCTGGATTCCTCTCGGCCAATTTGATACGCAGCAATTTGCCAATATCCTGACCCAAGGTCGATGAATGAAAAATACTGCGCTCTATGTAGGCCGTCAAGGTCGTCCTCTATACGCGGAACGGGATAAATGTCATTCTTCGTGACAGTATTAAGGTGTCAATATTCTTTTCAAAACCGCAATGTACAATGCTTAATCTTGAGTACCACCATGGCTGAGGCCCATGGATGGCTGGAAGGCTCAATTGTATCTTTTGACAGCATTTTCATCCGCGGCTTGTTGGATATTTGCATATACGCACAGAAAACTCGGTTCTAGTGTTTGTGAGAGCGGCTTGCGATTTTTGTGTTATTCGAAGGGTTATCGTCGAAGCTTTACCTAAGAGACGTTTGTTGAGGTCAAAAATACCCGAATATGAAGCCAGATCGTCCGGCATCATTGATTATCGGTCGGTCGGGGTAACCACATTCATAAAGTAAATGTCGGGGTGACTCTGGAGATCTGCTGCTAAACAAAACATCGCAAACTCCAAAACGGAAGAGAATTCCACCACTGCTGCTTTTCGCAAGCGCTTGGACAGAAGAGCTTAGATGGAGAACCCAGAAAGATGCTCTGTTTTGCTTGAATGTGGCAGGAGCGTGCGGTAGTTTCAAACCGAGCTGCAGTATAACGGCAGGAGTGGGTGAGACGAAGTAATCCAGTACAGCTGGACAGATGAGCTGAATGACGTATGTGCATGCTAGCGGCGGCAAACGAACATCTTCGAGACAGCTCACATGCTGGAAGGGTTGTTCTATCGCGATTGGGGATACGAGAAGGACAAGGTTGACAGGTTGACAAGGCCACATAGCAATCGATGACCAAATAATTGTCCCTCAAAAAATCTTGGCCAGGGATAAGGTCGTCGGTGCAATGGCCGAAGACGATGAACTGGAAGATTGTTTCGTGCCCAGCGATGAAGACATGTGCTGGCCACATAATAGCAACCACACGGGTTCCTCCGTCAGTGGCAGGGGGACACGACGTGGTTCGCATCACTACTTTTCGCATACGACGTCGAAACTTCGTACTCATGACCAATACTTGTGCCCTTGATTCAAGGTGTGCACTCACATCGACACCATACATTTTAACGTGCAACAAGTTTTTTTCGGCTCGTAAGGTTATGAAATAATTTTCAGGTAAGTCAGAAAACGCAGCGTCCCCTCATGAAGTTTTCCCGATAACGTCTGGAGTAGCTGTTTGGTGGGGCCGACGAGAAAACGTGGCGAGGAGAACGGAAATGGTAACGGTGCGGCAATGAGAAATGTGCAGGCTAGAGATTATTTGTCGGAATCGGCGCCTTTGTTTCGCTGGGGTGACAACGAGAGTATAAGTGTCGAGGAGGATCATGAAGGTACCGGTACTCCTTCTGGCTGAGCTGAAATGAACGGCCCTGGCAGTGTCTAGCGTAGTGGCCTAAAGTCTGCAGTTGAAATAGATTGGTCATCGTCGGTTGTGCCCATTCGTCAGCGAGACGGTACTAGAAACATGGCAACACATTGGCGTATCGAGAAGGGCTGACGGGACGACCCTACGAACACACAGTGAACACTCGGTTACTGAACCTGCCGTCGGTGGCACAAAAAACGCACCCATTATCTGTACCACAGAAGTTGCCGGGTTCGCGCGTGTAGGGCAGTATGATGGCGGGCCGGTCATGACCAGACTGTGCCCAGGTATAGTTGGGGTAGTCGCCGAGTGCTCGGTTGCAAAGTGAGGTGTGGCGGACGAGGCCTCCGCTACGCAATTTCGTCTTTGCAGAAGGCACAGCACCTCCTCCCGAAAATGTTACAAGGCCAGCATGCGGTAGAGAAGAATTAATTTACAGCAGCAATGGCTGGGCATCCGCTAGCTTTAAAATCAATCAGAAAAATCTCGTCTTCCTCCACAAAAAACCTTCGGTAAACATCCTGTTTTTGTTGGTGCAGCAATCCCTCATAAACACTTCGTTCGTCATGTTCGCGGTTGCCCCGTGGCGATATCTTCAAACCGCACAATGGATACGGCATAGATACTGTGATCCCGTAACGTTTTTGTTTACTGCTGAAGTGATTGACGCAATCAAATACCGTTTCATAAAATTTTAATGCCACATACAGCGGTACATGAAACACTGAACACTTTTTGGTTACGTGTTTGATAGCCTGAATATGGTCTCATGTTGAAAAGCACATCTGTGAGAGAGAGAGACAAACACTTTTATTGAGTCCTGTTGTCAGCGGTACGTGGTGGCCGCCGGTGGCCTGGCGGCGACGGTGACAGCTCTTGTGACCAGGTGTGTTTGCAAGTCCAGGTCCGAGCTGCCCAGCGCACGCTCCCACTACTCATCACTGTTTACATACGGGAATGCCCACATTGGGGGCATGCCCACATAGAGTAGACAAGTGTGGAGGGGGCACCACAAAGGGGGCAATTCGGTGAGGGATACTGATCGGGCTACATTTGATGGAGTACGGCCCGGCAAAAGAGGGTATTAGTTTGCAGGAGTCGCCACAGGCGTTTCTGATATTTGGTGAGCCCTGGATGAGCGGGGGGATAATGGCGGCGGGCGAGGCAGTAATGCACGACGATGTCGTGATAGGTAATTAGTCGGTCCCTCGCGGATCGGGCACCATGGTAGGGGCTGATGCTAGCCCCGGCACGGATAGTAAGCCCTCGAGCCACATCGTGGGCGGCCTCGTTTCCTCCAAGGCCAGTGTGCGCCTGGGTCCATATGAGTTCGACCGTAGAGCTGAGGGGATTCTTGAAGAGGATTTTGGTAGCCACGAAAGAAATTGACCCACGGGCGAAGTTTTGAATGGCCGTTTTCGAATCTGTGATTATAATTGTTGGAGTAGGCTGGGTTGTTACCGCAAGTGCTACAGCAGCCTCCTCCACCACTGCTGGGGAAGTGGTACGCACGGTAAGAGAGATAACAGGGGCGCTATCCGGGCTGTTGATGGCTGCGAGTGCATAGCCATCGTGATGGCGGTATTCTGCCGCCTCAACATACATGATCTCTGGGCGGATTGGCAATTTCTTCGCTAGTGCTCGCTCTCGCTCCTCCCGGCGAGCCCTGTTGTGCTCTTGGTGCATGTTCGGTGGGAGGGGACGAACACGCAGACAGACATGGGTGGTTCTTGGAATGGGGACCTTCGGGTCGGAGATCTCTGGTGCGCGGGTACCCAAACATTTTAGATTGTGCTCACCAGTGGAGGTAGTTGAAAGTCGGCGGAGTTGCTTGATGTGGTGGGCTTCAACAACCCCCTGAGCCGTATTGTGAATCCATAGGCGTTCAAGCCTGGCAGTAGATGCATTCTGGGGAATTCGTAGTGCTGCCCTGTATGCCTTCCTAATTGGAGTATCAACTTTGGCCAAATCCGCATTGGTGACTCGGACGAAGACGAGGGAATCAGTAATCCGGCTGATGACAAATGTCTGTACGAGTCGTAGCCTGTCCTGTTCATTGAGTCCATGATTTCGACCGGAAATTCGTTTAAGGACTCTAATTGTTTGATTTACATGGGAACTTAGTCTTCAGATGTATTGTGTGTTGCCTCTGTTGAGCTGTATTACCAGCCCTAGCACTTTAAGGGCAGGCACCTCTGCGATCAGGTGGCCATCTATGGAAACTGCGATATTTGGGGGCTTCGCGATCCTAATTTAGATGGTAGAAGGAGCAGTTCAGATTTGGCAGGTGAACACGCAAGGCCTCCCAACCGCTTTGGCCCCTTGCTGCAAGGTGTCCTCAATTAGTGCGTCACTACCCCTGTCACCCTTAGCGTTATATCGTCTGCATACATACTGTAGTGAAGGTGGGGTATTACTTCTAGGCGTTAGGGAGGAATAAGAATAGCCAGATTAAAAAGGAGGGGTAATAATACTGCCCCTTGCGGGGTACCAATGGAAGCAAGAGTGATAATTTTCGATTTAGGATCTCCTATAAATGAAATGCCACGCGCGCGGTGAGGAACGCACGCACGTTTTTGTAAGTGCGTTCTCCATGGGCAATCGATTCTAAGCCGCGCATGATGGCAGCGTGCAAGACCCTATTGAAGGCTTTTGTGAGGTCTAGAGCCAATATTGCTGCTGTGTCGCGCTTGGTAGTAGGTGTTATTACGTCTCGAGAAAATTGTAGCCGGGCGTCTTGGGTGGATAATCCGGTCCTAAAGCCAATCATTGAATGCCGAAGAGTATCAGTAGATGTAAGGTGCAGCGTGAGGCGAGAGAGGTTGATGTGTTCCATGACTATACCTATGCATGAGGTGAGTGAGATGGGTCTGAGCTGATCGATGGTAAGAGGCTTCCCGGGATTCGGAATTAGAGTGATCTAGGCTTGCCTCCATGCTTTTGGGGAGATAACCGAGTTTCCAAAAGTGGCTAAAATAATCTGTAAGAGCCCATACAGAGGGGTCGTCCAGATTACGGAGCATTATGTTGGTTATTCAATCCGGCCCCGGCGGTGACCCGGGCCGGAGATCAAGGAGGGCGCTGCGTACCTCTGCCTCTGTAATATCGGCATCAAGATCAATATTGGGTGGTCTTTTCTATAGTGGGAGCTGTTGGGTGTCACCAGGGAGGACATATATAGAGCAAACTTTGTCTAGTAGTTCTTCGTTGGTACCAGGAAAATTTTGTGTGACCATTGGAAGCCGATGGGTCTGCTCGGTCCTCGCGCGAGTGGGGTCTAATAGATGACTGAGGAGGTACCAAGTGCGTTTCATTCCGAGGTTTCCCTTCATTTGATTACAAATTTCACGCCACCGATCTTGGCCAAGCTGGGCGGAGCGCCGGTAAATTTCATCCTTGAGGCGGGATAGATTAGAGCGCAGTTTTCTGTTGTGCTTTTGCTTGCGCCTTCTGCGTTGTATACTGCGGTAGGCAGCCCACAAATGTTGTAGGTGGGAATCAACCTTATCTGAAGGAATGTCTGGATCGGATCTAGCACGATACTTGTGTGCCGAGCATTTTAAGTATTTGCTGAGTCGAATTGTCTAATCCTGAAGGACTAATTTTGGGGGGATAAAGATTTGGCGTACTCTTCGGAAGGTGTCCCAGTTCGGGAAAAAGGTCTGCCGAGGGCGGCCACGCACGAAGATGGCTACGGTCACATCCGTTGGGAGGCTGAAATGATCACTTCCTAATGTGTCAGGAGTGGAGGTCCAACATGCGTGTTTGACGTGATAAGTGAGGGTAAGAGATGGTGAGGAGTCACGCTGCACGCTATTGCCGATCCTAGTTGGAATCGACGGGTCCGACTCTGTAGTAGGACGATGTGCTTAAATCTGATCCCAGAGAAGTCTGCCCTTGCGTATACATTGGTGGCATCCCCAGGCTGCATGTGGCGCATTAAAGTCGCCTACTATGATAAGCGCATGGGGTCCAATAGTCTGTTTTGCAAAAGAGAAGAGGAGATTAAATGTACGCCCTGTTGCCTTCGTACTGCTGTACACATTGAGGATGTACAGAAGCTCAGCGTCTCTTTTGTGGGTGGTGGTGGTGGTGATTTATTAACAAAGGAGGGAAGAGAAAAGGCCTGGGGATATTGTTGAACTCAACGGGAAGTTCACCCTCATACGACCCAGTCCAGGGAAGGGGATTGGGGCTTCAAAGGAAAGAGATTAGCCAGATCGTGAGGTACCGCGATGCCATGAAAGTGTGTGAGTTCAGCAGGAATATTACAATCAACTAGTACAGGTGTTGTGAGGTTGCCGTTACCGTGAAATGCCTTATAGCAAGGGAGCTTAACTAACGAGCCTAGTTCTGGTAACGCGATGACCGTAGGGGGAGTTTCCGTTGCCTGAGTTAGAAGTTGCAAGTCTTGTCGTTTTTGCCGATACCCCCTGCAATTCCACTGCCAGACCAGAATGGGCCGCGGGTCCTTCTTATTCCCTGGGGATGTCATAATTAAGGGTGTTGGCCGGATTAGGATTGCAGAGGGTATTAATTTTGCTCACGAGCTCTTGAATGCTCTTGCGCAATTCTAAGCACAAGGCCTCTACGTTAGCATGCACGTTGGACATGCCGGCTTGCAGGGTTTGGTGAATGTTAGAGCACTCAGCTTTTTGCTCCGTCAGCGCCTGCTTACAGGAGCCTTCAACCTCAGAAATTTGGTTTTGGAATTTCTTGTCTGGTGTAAGTGGAGATTCAGAGGAGGGCGAGTCGTCTGAGACCACCTTGCGCTTAGGGGGAGGAGGGGTGGGAGAAGTGGGGTCCTTTTGCCTAGGGGATATTAGCGACTTGAGAGCTTAGTTTTCCTGTTGCAGACACGCATTCTCTTGGTGAAGGTGGGATATTTCAGCCAGGATAGCATTTAGTTCCCGAAGGATATCCGTTGAGGGGCAAAGGGGAGGAGGTAGGGGGATTGATGGACGAGCAGTGGGCAGGCGCTACCGGGTAGCTCACCTGGTGGTCTGGGGTGGCTTGTTGTCCACTTGCAGACGCGTGCTTATACTTGTCATGACGTCCTTGTGATTGGCCGGCTGGTGGCTTGAAGGGAGATCCCTTCAGGAGACCTTGGCGGACGGAAGGTCCGGTTTGCAGCAGTGGTGGGACCTCTTGTCTAACACTTTGTCCATGGGTCGATAAGGCTGGATCACCCGTTGTGACGATTTGGGCGTATGTAGGTGCCCGCCGTCGTGGCTGATATTGACGTTGGCAGTCAGCCCATCCGGTGATGTGGGGGCCTTCACAGACGATACGTCGTGGGGAGCAGTCATGGGGTTCGGCGGGGTTAGCGGTGCTGCAGCGGGGGCAGCGGTGCTGCAGCGGGGGCAGCGGGGGGTGACTTGAGCATTGGGGCACACAACTTGTCGGTGTCTTGTGGACCAGCAGGCATAGCACGCTTCTGTCTTGCGGCGAAACGGCTTGCATCGGTAGAGCGAAGACCGATACTGAATCCAAAGAGGGACTTTTGGACCATCAAACAGGATCTGGACCATGTTTGACGAGTTCAGTCGCTTGGCGTCAAGAATGTGGAGGTCCGGATTGTAGCTATATAATGTGTCGAACACTTTCTCAGGTGTGTCGTCTTCTGGGATAATAAATATGACCCCTACTACGCTGTTAGCTGGAGCTGCTACGTGAGCAGATACCTCGTATTGCTTCTCGCGGACCGTCAAGGAGGTCATACTTGCGTACTTGTGCACGTTCCTCCGATGGGGCGCTAATGACGAGGTAGTTAGCGGTTTGCTGCCCTCGAACTTGGTCCTCACGGTTCGGCACAACGTGAGCTTGAACCTGTATTGCGTCGGTGAGGGCAGCCTGGGCTAGCGACGCAAGGGCCAGGCCGCCTCGGGGACGTAGAACGATCTTGATATCAGTTGCCGGGAGTGGTGTCGCTGGCGGTGTCCACTGAACCGGTCGCTTGCGGCGGGATCGCTTCTTGGAGTCGAGTTTGGGTGGACTTATTTGCTCGGCCGTGGCCTGAGCAGCCGCGCGTAGGACATGCTGCCGGTGCCTGATCGTTGCCCATCCTGGTCGTTCGAATTCGGCGGGGTCCATTTCTTCCCCTTCCGTGGTGTTCTTCATAACTGGGTATTACGCGGTGGCCGTGCACGCGCCACAGCGGCCGATGCACGAGCGGAGCTGCGGCGGCGACGATGAGGCGAGCGAGGGGGCTAGGCCTGATCAGGCCTTGCGAAGCCGATGACGTGGTGTGGGCTTCGGGCACTCCGAACTAACGTTGTGGCGGTTCGATGACCGGGATGATGGTGTCCAGGTTATCCACGTAACTTGCCGGTTATCGTGGTACCCCTCTCGATGGCGTGGATAGCGATTACCCAGCGTAAGGGTGGGCGAAACTCGGAGCCGATGTGGGGGGCTTGTGCATCTTGCGGCCCCCTAGCACATCCGAAAACCGGTCTTCTAGCGCGGCTGGAGAAAGTCCAAAGTTGCACCTCTGCGGTTGAGAAATACCTTTGCAATAACTTGTAGGCAACAGAGAGGAGGCTACGGGCCTGTAGTGTTCAAGCTCTTTGGCATCTCCTTTCTTGAGTAGAAGAATAAAATTCGGATTTGCCCTTTTTTGACATGCTTAAAGATCTCACGCACTGCGGGAATAGGACTGCAAACATTTTCAGCACAACGTGGCCTCCAAGGCGCGATATAGAAGGCGTAATCCAATCATCTGCTTACAGCTTTGCCTTTCTTTATGTCTTACACAGCTGTCACTACCTCATGTGTTGTAAACGGCGGAACCTGATCGACACTATTTACGGAGGATCTTTCCTATGATTCAGAGGTGGAAGCGAACGGGTTCTGTAAAATTGCTCTGCCATTTTTATTGTGTCATTATATTGTTTGTTTGTGACTACTGACGTCCGGAAGTGCGTACATTTCATTTATCCCAATAGTGAGCTTGCTTCTAGTCGTTTTTTCTTCCATTTCTGCAGCATTTATGTGATAACGTCGATTCGAACACGGTATGCTTTTGGGTTGTGGCTACTGCTTACTCCATGACCGTGTGTTTAAATAATAACTGATACAGTCCACATCGTTGTAGCCGTAGTGCACACCGGTTATTTGTTTTAAAATAACAATCGGAATCCTTCCATTTTCAGGCTTCTTCTTCCCAGCGATGGCGATGCGACATCCGCGAGTTGGTGCCTCTTCCCTGTGTGGCTTCTGTGTCACATACTCACTAATGGCGACTGTCCATTGCTGTCCACGCTCCTATATTATTTAAATGAGTATAGTGTTGGCGACTGTCTTCCTTACAATATATATACCTATAAGGGGGTGGGTTGCTGAAAACTGAAATATCAAAGGAGAGGCAGGAATTGCGATTCAAGATGGAGGTGGTGTAATCTAGTGCGCTCGTCGCTAGCGATGCTGCAAACTGATGCTCATCGTCGTCGTCGTCAACGCTGGTAGTTAAACTGGCATTCGCAATACCGCTAAGGCAGCTAGGAGATTGTCCGTAGCAATTACTCGTTGACTATCTTCTTTACAATTATTCCCCCGCTGAAGAGAAGACAACCTGGCTGCCTACGGGCACGATAAAACGAGGGGCTCGTAGTAAGGCTTCAGGCATTGCACATGAACGGTCTCTTTTCCACGTCGGCGTTGGGCGGGTGAAGGCTGTACTGGCTTGACAAGGTAATTAACGGAAGACGTACGCTCCTGGACCCGGTATCGGCTGTGATATTTAGAGAGATACTTACTGCAATGACCAGGAGGTGCGATGGTACCCACAGCAACACCAGTTATCTGGGGGAGAAAGACACGTCTGGGAGGTTCTTGTCATGGCGATTCTTTTGCGTGAATTGATCGTCGGATGTGAATCAGTGGGCAGGTTGATGGCATTCTTCGGCATAAGAGGATACTTGAGACACAGTCGATACTGAGCGGCGTCAGCTCTGGACGGGAGAATGGTGTCAAGGGAGGGAGTCGGTTCATGGCTTTATAGAAGAAAAAACGGCGAGAAGACGGTATTAGACTGCGTCGCGGTATTGTATGCGTACGTGACAAATGGGACGACTGAGTCACAGTTAGTATGGTCTGAAGAAACGCACAGGGCGAGCATATCACCAAGAGTGCGAATAAATATCTCAGTGAGACAGTTGGTCTGCGGGTGATATGCCGTGCAGGTCCGATGAACAAGGTGTTATTCAGTAAGGAGAGCTCGAACAACTTCGGACAGGGAAACGCGGCCTTTATTGCTGAGTAACTCCCCAGGGGCACCATGGCGATGGATGAAGCAATGTAAAATAATAGAAGCCACGTCCCGTGCTGTGGCAGCCGGTAATGCGGCCGTCTCGGCGTAGCGTGCGAGATGGTAAATGGCGACAATGACCCAACGATTACCGGCAGCGGTATAAGGTAGTTGGCCGTACAAATCAATGCCCACACGATCGAAGGGGCACTCTGGGCAAGGCAAGGGCTGTAATGGGTCGGCTACAAGATGAGGCGGCGAGATGTGGCGCTGACAGTCACGACATGAGCGGACGAACTTGCAGACGAAGCTGTACATCCCGCGCCAGTAGTACCGTAGATGGAGGCGCTGGTACATATTTAGCACGCCGGCATGAGCGCAGTTGGCGTCGTTATGAAAGAAAGCGAAAATTGTGGAACGCAAGTGGCGAGGTATGACAATAGCCACATGCGTCCTCTGGGGACGTAAGTGCGGTGGTAAAGCAGAGCTTCTCAGATGGAAAAGTCAGAGGCCTGACGGCGAAGTGCCCTGGACACGGGAGCTGTAGCTTGGGTTGGAAAGATTTGTCAGGATGGAAGCTATTCAGGGGTCTTTGCGCTGCTCGTTGACGATGTCCTCGAACGAGGGAGCGTTGAGGTTTCCATCCGACTCATCGAGCGAACCAGTACCAAGAAATAGAGGAGAATGCGATAGGGCATGGGTGTCGTGATGCTAGCGGCCGGAGCGGTAGACGATGTTATGTCAAATTCCTGGAGGCGAAGAGCCCAGCCGCCTATCCGGCCAGAGGGGTTTTTCAACAAGGCCAACCAACACAAGGCATGATGATCTGTCACCATATCGAAACGGCGGCCGTAAAGGTACAGGCGGAACTTGTTAATGGCCCATATGATGGCCAAGCACTCTTTTTTGGTTACCGAATAATTATATTCTGCTATTGTAAGACTGCGGCTGGCATATGCAACAGCGTATTCATCGAATCGCGGTTTACGCTGCGCAAGAACAGCACCCAGGCCGATACCGCTGGCGTCGGTGTGGAGTTCGATAGGTGCTGAGGGGTCGAAGTGTCGAAGTAAAGGTGGCTTTATGAGCAGTTTGCGCAGCTGGGCAAATGCATTATCCCAGGCTGGCGACCAAGCAGTGATGTCAGTGCCATTCCCAAGAAGGCGCGTCAATTGGGAAATAATAGGGGCAAAGTCACGAACGAAACAGGGGAAATAAGAACAGAGCCCAATAAATCTGTGCAGCTCCTTCATAGTTCTCGGCTTGGAAAACTCTGCGACGGCTCGAAGTTTAGCAGGATCCGGAAGAATGCCTTCTCTGGAAACCACATGGCCAAGAATGGTAAGCTTGCGGGAATTGAAGTGGCATTTCTTTAGATTAAGTTGAAGCCCAGCTGAAGTGAGGCATTTGAAAACTTGTTCCAGACGTTGGAGATGCGTGTAGTAGTTGGGAGAGAACACGATAACATCATCTAAGTAACATACACATATTTTCCACTTCAACCCACGTACAATGCTGTCCATTATGCGCTCAAATGTAGCTGGAGCGTTGCAGAGACCGAACTGTATGACTTTAAATTCGTATAAACCGTCAGGTGTTATAAAAGCCGTTTAGGGGCGATCGGCGTCCGCCATACAAACCTGCCAGTAGCCAGATCGCAGGTTTAAGGATGTGAAAAACCAAGCCCCTTGCAAGCAGTCGAGAGCGTCGTCTATACGCTGTAAGGGATATACGTCTTTGCGGGTAGTTTTGTTGAGGCGTCGGTAATCGACGCAGAATCGAATGGAGCTGTCTTGATTTTCGAACAGGACAACCGGGGATTCCCGGGGGCTGCTCGATGGTTGACTAACATTTTGTTGTAGCCTATCGGTCGCTTGCGCTTCAATAACAGTGCGCTCAGTAGCTGACACGCGGTATGGTCGCTGACGTAAAGGAGCATGGGTACCGGTGTCAATGTGGTGACGAACATTCGAAGAATGGCCCAAAGAAGTTTGCTGATGTTCGAATGATCCAAGGAACGGGTTCAAAAGCATGATGAGGCGATAGTGCTGCGAGGAGGAGAAACCACAGTCGATAGAATTAAAAAAAACATTTCATGTCGATGCACAGGTTGGAGTGAGAGCACTCACAGCAGGTGGAGGTGTATCATCAGACACGTCCGCGATGAAAGTGGGGTCTATAACTTCGAGCATCCAAGGCACTCTCCGGCCCTGAGCGTTAGTGGTGATACGGAAGTATTGCAGACGAGAAAAGTGGAAAAATCCTTCTTGAAGCAAAGAACAGCAGTAGTAAGTGTAAGGTTCTTGCGTCGTTAGAAACGTTCGCCAAGCATGAAGAGGAACGTTGAGTAGGGGACAGATGCACACGACACGGGAACCAGAACGGCAGGCAAAGGCAGAATATCTGTATATGTAGCGGCTACAAGCTTAGAAGGAAGAACAGGTGGCATATCGGCCAATGGCGATGTACACAGCAGAAAGAGTTAAACTTCCGCGCGGGCACAATAGATAACGGCTTCATGACACGACAACAAGTCCCAGCTCAGTGTGATATCGTCTGAACATTACGCCAGCACCAAAAATTCTACAAAGTAAAGAATGTCTTGAATTACCACTCTGGCCGTGCACGCTGCCAAAGGAGCCGCGTGTTGAGCGCTGGCAGTGCGCAGACGAAGGCCTGGTACCGGAGTTGTTACTTGTCGAATTTTGCGGCAGAGCTTCGCATGCATGATGGACACGGCAGCTCCTGTGGTAATAAGGGCGCACATCACAACTCCTTTAACATTGACTTCGATCGCATTCGTACGAGAAACAGGAGCACTTCGGTAGTTCGACGATGCAGTAGTTCTGGGACGGCGGTGCATTGGGACGGCGGGGACGGCGGTGCATTGGCGACAAGGAACGGTGACAGGGCGAAGACGACCGCTGGCGGCTGTATTCGTCAGAAGCCAAAGAACTACGCGGCTGCCCGGAGACGTGTGTTCGTAGAGTTGGCACGTCACATAGGAGTTGCTATCATAGGCTGGACCACGGTAGGCGTCATCGGGTGGTTGAACACGACGACGGCAGAAACGATAAACGTGACCCGGGATGCGGCAAGCAAAACATATTGGGCAATTATCCGCAGCGCGCCAGGGCTTAGGGTTGGCGGACGTTGTGACTCGAAGGGGAGGACGTGCAGGGCTCGGGGTGAGTGCACCAAAGGGGGGCCGGTGTGACTAGTTCTGGCTATGAATCCATCATAAGCAATAGGCGTGGACGAACCTGGTTGGCGTGGTGCACTTGCAATGTCGGCATAAAAAAGGGGCGCCATAACAGCTGCCTGCTGACAGGTCAAAGGAAGAGCCTCAGCGACTTGTTCCCGAATAATCTGATGAAGCGGTGAAGCCATGCCAGGCACTTGAGCACACGGGGTCGGTAGTGTACACGAGAGAAGTGAAAGTTGCCGGGCTACCTCTTCGCGCACGAGGTCCTTAATCCTCTCTTGTACTGAAGGGTCGTCGAAGGACAGCGCTGAAAGGAATGCGTCGGTTGCAGCTAGTCGATGGCGAGCGTAGACGCGCTGCTTGCGCAGCTCGTCGTAGCTTTGACATAAGCTGACGGCTTCACCGTTGTTTTGTGGGTTTTTGCTCACCAACATCTGGAAAGCGTCTTCCTCGATGCCCTTTGTAATGTGTCTGATCTAACTTTCGGGCATAGCGGCATTGACTCGCCTGCACAAATCTACAATATCCTCAATGTAGCTGGTGAAGGTTTCGCCAGCCTGATGTGCCCGTTAACCTAAATGCTGCTTTGCGAGAAGTTTGCGCAGGGCTGGCTGGCCAAAGACATTCATAAAATCAGTCTTGAATACGTCCCACGTGTTTATCGTGGCTTCGTTGTTACTAAACCACCGTTCGGCGAATTCACGAAAGCAGAAACAGACGTTGTATCTCTTAATCGCGTCATCCCACCCCTTATACGCGCTTACCCTTTCGTAAAAGGTAAGCCAGTCTCTGGCATCCTGGTCGCCGGTGCCTTTGAAGATTGCAGAATCACGCTGTCGAATCGCCCCCGAACAGACGATCGGCAGTGGCGAAGGTGGTGGTGCGGTTCTGCTGTCATTGGGCATGGCGGGAGCAGAGACGGCTGGTAGTGTCCGGTTGAGCATTTCCAGGCTGGCGGATCGAGTGGCATTTACCGCGATGTTGCCAAGCTGGGTCAGGATGGGAAAAAAAGGCACACTCCACCAAATGAAATGGTATTCATTGGGACGATACATAGAGGTACGACGATGAGCTGGGACAAACCAAGCTGTCGTTTCAGCCGGTCGGAACCGGGTGAGCACGAGACAAGCGGGTGCGAAAGGGCGTCACCATAACTGGACCATGATAGTGTCCTGACTCTGGTGCATGCCCACAGACGGAAGACTGTCTGTTGCATTAACTCGGTGACTATCTTCTTTACAATATATATACACACACACACACATTTATATATATATATATATATATATATATATATAATTTATTTATTTATATATATATATATATATATAGATCGATGCGTGTGTTTTGTGTCTGCGTAATATTTAACATTCCGATGTCGCTACGGTTGCTAGTATCGTATTTTTTTGCCATTACAACTAGGCTCTAGCTATCTGCGCTAACATGTAGATAAGCTTGACTGCTAAAATATACCTGATAGCAAGACTCGCCGGCCTCTCTGTTAGAGATAATACTTACACTTTAGGAAATTACGACAGCACTGTTGTTAAATAGTTTTTTTCTATAAACTCCCAATGAATTTTGTGTCTTGCGGGCGAAAATATACCAAAGGTCTTGCGTATGCCTGGAATGTCTAATAAACTTGCTTTTTATTTCAAAAAGAACAGTTTCGTATACATCAAACCACCCAAATTTTAAAACGGTTTAAACAATATTACTTACGTCACGGAGGTCAACGGGTGGGTAGTATAAAGTTTTTGCGGCTGATTTTCCCCGCACTGTTGTTATCAAAAAATACACGAAGTTACAAAGCCAAAAAGAATTAAGAAACTTCATCACGCCAAGTTCCGCGAGCACGACAGTAGGTACGTATATATATGTTTTTCCAGGGTCCATAAAACTGTTTGTAGTGTGCAATTGCGAGTGACATTTAATTTTTTGGGATAATGAAATGTCCAAATGTCGTGCCTGACGCAATAGGCCCATCTTTCTCTACATGGTGACTAATGATTCACCCACAAAATTTTTTTGCTTTTTTTGTCAGCCATCTACGTCATATTTTGGTTGTAGTGCTGAAGCCAATTGGGATGGATGGCTTCAATATATGTTATAAAATTTATGTCGTCTGTATGCGGATCAGCGGGAGTTCTGGGGAATAAACACTAAAACAAGTATAGTTCGGTGAAAACAATTCCTTAAAGATAACAACGCAATAAGAGCTTCTTTATTGGTTCCGTTGTGAAAGTAAATCAAATTTGAAATTCTTAAGATTGGATCCATCACCAATGAGATAATGCCCAATCAAAACGAATGGATTTTAATGTAGCTCCAAAGTAAATTTAACTACATAAAAAGCACCTAGAAAAAAGGAATGCTGGATATACGATCCACCTATTGAACCGTCAATCACTTGCTTAGACATTCCGGGTGCATAACTATTAAAAGAACGACCCATTACGAAAGCACTTGAACGTGGTTAGGGCGGTATTTAAATGAACCTACACAATCACGGACTGTGGTTTTTCGCTTATCCCAACTCTTTATTCTCAACAAAATTCTTTTACAAATTGCATGCGCTATACGACAGTTTAGGGTAGTAGAGGGCAGCAGCGCAAAAAAACAAGCTGGGTAATAGGCCTCGCGGAAGGTGATTTTGCAAGAATAATGGACACGCAGAAGCCTGACATGATTTCAATTTACATTGAAAGACGTAAAACTTCCGAAAAACTTTTGGGGCAGCTCAGAAGAGAGATGAGTAGTTAAAAAAGCTCTCCGCCGCCGCATGATTTTTTAAACCGCACGACGACTAACCGTGGGTACCATTGAGAAGAACCTTCAGCATGAGTGCATCTACCAGCGCATCATTATAGACCCTCTAAGTGTTTCATGATACAATCAGCTGTGATTCCAGGTTATATACTGATCACAAAAGTTCTCATCTCCTTCTTTGCCTCTGCGTATGCCAGTCAAGCTATTTTTTGAGAAGAGAAGCGGGAGGCTCTAGCGATTGTCAATTTACCTATTGTTGCCTCGGTGCTCTCATTTCAGAAATACAAATTTGGAATGAGCGCTTTAGTGTATAGGGCCTTTCACAAAACCATTTTTCTTATCAGGATGTTTCTTGTCTTCCCAATACTTCCAATTGGACCCACAACCAGGCGAACCACTATATTTGCAAGAAGTGGGCATAAAAGCAATCATGTCATTAGTAGTGCCTGGAGTCCCCCTTGTGTTTACTAAAACACTCTGACATCGCTTCCGGAATCACTCAGAAGGCGAATCTCTTTGAGGGCAACTTATATATTGTATGTATTGGACGTGTATTTGGTGTACCAAAAATACCTGTTTGTAGGCGGTGAATATACTCAGGAAGGAACAAAATTGTGCCATCATTCCTAAAGGATCTGCAAAGCTGTGGCTTTGAGTTTAGGCAGAATAAGAATCACCAGAGGGTCAAAACATTCTTCAGGTGTTTGGTTTTCTGAATGCTGGTAACGTGCTCTAGTACGCAGAACTCCCATGTACATAAAATACGTTATGATACATTTACACTATCTGCTTCAAACCAGGACTCTAAGCAAAATTTTGCAAAAAAGCGTTCTGTAATAAAATGCTAATTCACTGTCATGAAGCATTGTGCACCCCACGTTCTTTTAGGAACTCTTTCTTGGTTACTGGTGAAGTTCCGAATGATTTGTGAAGCGCAACTTTGGCTGTGGAGAGTTGAAGTTCCTGGCGCAATTAGCGCAAGTGCTAGTGATGATACAAATCAATACAAGATCTTCACAAGGATATTGTTCCCAGGGTGTCTTATGCGAAAAATTGGCTACCATTCGGAAAGAAGTGTTCGCTATTTTTTTCTTGGGCGTGGAAGAGATATAACGCAAACCTTCATCAGCCTGACAAACGATCAACCCGTCGCACCTAAGGCCTCCAGTTCACCATTCAGAAGGTCCGGACTTCCCTAACTTTGAATGCTTTTTGCACTCAAAGATTGATGGCGGAGGTGCTGAGGTGCGTAGATATTCCTCCAAAACCGAGAAAAGCAGTCTGGGTTTTTCACTTCCGATAGACCTGAGGAGGCCAGGTTCACTGTATCTGAGATGTGCAGGCCTTTTTCTTCGAAGAAAAAATAGTGTGAGAAAGCGAAGCTCTCTTCGCTCCCCTTCTGCACCCGGGGAGGGGGGGCATGTGTTTGTTAATAAACCAAAACCATTTTACGAGTGTTCAGTGACGGTAAAGGCAAGCTTTGTAAATCAGCACCAGGAACATCCAATTTCGATCCTACATTCAAAATAATGGACACTTCCCCAGCACCGTGTACGGGTTCCGCAGCCACTTTTCAACACAAGAGATCTTTTTGCAGTTAAATTAATAGATCATTGACCCGCTTTCCGATACAAACAAGCGGTGCATCCTGGCCATGAATATCAAGGGCGCCTTCGATAATATCAGGCAATTAGCGAATCTTCAAGGACTAATTTCAATAAACTGTGGACAACAAATCTACAACCACGTCGCCGACTTCCTTACCGGCCGCACATCCACTATATGAATCGGGCACTTTTACTCGACGATATTAAGGACAATACATAGGGACACCCCTCAAAGATCCGTAATATCGCCGCTTCTTTTCAACGTCGAGATGCAACACCTTTGCCTCTTCTGGAAGCCATCCCGTATCTCCGGAACCCACTGTACGCAGATGACTTCACAATCTGGACCCCCATAGGATTCACAGGTGAGCACGAAAAGGCTAGGCAAATATCCATAGAAAAGGCCCATCATTATTTTCGCGTTAGAGGTCTCGAATGCGCACCAAAATTTAAGCGCTCCTTACTCTCAGTGGTTGGTTAGCTCAACAAAGGAAGCTGTGCATCCCTGATCCGGAACTACACATAGGAGGCACACAAGTCAAAATGTATTCCATCTGTGGATTTTGGGCATACAATCCATTAAATGGATCACATCTCCACACCATAGCCCCACTACAAAGGACGTTCAGTCAATTGGTTCACTTGTAAATCGAGTATGAAAGCACTGATTTGAATAGCGAGATGCGGACACTTTGTGCATTGTGCAGGCCATGGTGTGAGATACATTTTTAGGTGCAGACACAGCCGCCCAAATATGTGTCAAATAGAGTTGGTGGCACCATGGCGCCGAAAGTAGACCTTTGAATGAAAGAACACCTGGTGGCAGAACTCCTAACTAAGCTTCGCAGCGTCCTAGGCTTTAACTGGATTGACGAATGACTGTCTGAAGTAAGGTAATTCGCAGGCACCAGCGACATGCGTGCAAAACAACGCTGTTTGTCTGCGCTCGCCGTGTCAGCTCACACAATGCGATCGTAACACGTAATTTATTCGATTTTTTTAAAACAGCTGTGAGAGTTTTGGTGTCCTATTTTCATTGTACACCGTCAGTGAGTTTGACATCGATTCTCCTCCACCGTTTCGTGCGTGAACTTACCCCAGTTGTGCAACGTCATTTACGAAAAGAAACATCAGCGTACTCGCCACTAGATTAATTCATTTCAAAACTAGGCTACTTTCCTTGTATGTCTGGCGTTGTTCCGGCAGCGCACGCTTACTTTTTGCCACTACTTGTACTGAGTAGCAGGGGGCTGTAGCCAACGGTAAAATTCGGAGAACTACATCGCTTGCGATCGCGCACGTCTTTGGCATTCAGTAGTGCTTCCTCTCGAAGCTCAGAAACAAAAAGTACCCTTTCGCGCAACCACACTCAGAGGAATGCTGACTGCAAGCAGCATATCATTTTCTGCTGGGGATGCCTGCAGAGCGCGTAATAATTCATTTAGGATCGCAGGGAACGTTATAAATAATGTCACGTTTTCTTGCCACCATTGCAGTACGTACTCAATAAAGCATTTGCACCCCATTTTTTCCTTGCGCAAGAATAAATCTCCGCTGTGTGAGGGCTCAACGACTACCGCGGCAGGCTTTCCCTTCAGATTAGTGTTTTATACTTTCTTTTGATTGTTACCGACTCAAAACCCATGCCTAGAACGCGTCAAAACACTGGAGAGAGAGCAAAGGCTTTCGCACGGCTTACTTTAAATTCTCCTCTGCACCACCGGCCGGCGGAGTCGGCCAAGCCGCTCCGAGCAGACATCGAGCAGACGACCGGTTACGGAAGCTGCCGAGAAGGCCCGACAAGGAGCCGAAAAGATCCGAACACCTCCAAGTAGCTGGCGCTCCCGCAGCTTCTTTTCTCTGCCTCTGGAGGTCCCTGCCGTCAACGGTCTCAGCGGCACCAGTTTGGCTGTGAGTTTGGTGACTTTATTAAAACGACGAGTACACGTTTGTTTTGCAAGCTGTGTCCTCAACTAATAGCATATCTAACACCGCGGTGCATGCAATACTAGTTAGCCGGATCGCTTATGGTGCACCTTACTTGGCTCCCAAAAATAATGAGAAGGCAAGATTCGATATCTTTATCCGCCAATCCTATAGGACTGCCATAGGATTGCCCTCCAACGCATCGACAAAGAAATGGCTTCTACTTGTATTGCACAATACCTGGGAAAATATAAAGGAGGCCCATCATACCTCTCAAATAGAACGCCTCAAATAACGCCAACAGAATCAGCGACCGCTAAAATTGAACTGTAGAACGGAGCGAATAGTTGGCCAAAAAGTTAGGATTCCCCTACCTATTTGATAGAATATGCGGGTAGCACCACTACCACTCCACATGCAACCAATTTACAATCAAGCACGCCCAATTGCACGAGCCAGGGTCATGAACATAAAGTATAGCCGAATCCCGACCACAAGGTGCACTAACGCGTCACCTTATCTTCAGCGGCCAGCCCACGTGGTATGCGTCACCAATTAAACAGGGCAAGAAATGACCTGTCTCACCGTCCGTACAACACACAAGAAAACCGCAGAAGAAGTGGCTATTGCCCTATCCGCCACAACTAGTCAGGACGCAACCCCAGTGCTTACGGACTCTCAAGCAGGGTGCTGCCGCTATCTATAGCGTCGCATCTCGAAAACAGCCTCCGCATCTTCGAAACCAAGGGTCAGCTAACAGAAATAGAAATCATCGGGGTAGCCGGACAAACCTGCCTCGCCGGTAATAACGCGGGCCATGCCGCTTCCCGCGCGCACGTACGCCGGGCCATTATCTGCGAGGGACAAAACAAACATCTCCTGCTACTCCCAAAACAGAAGCTCTCGTCAAATATGGAGACATTCTGGCTCATTACCGCCAAAGCAGAAGAATAGTTCCGTCTCTACATCTCTAGTTATCGAGACAAGAAGCCACCAGCCTGAGAATAATACAAACTCCTATCCCCATAGCACCCTTCTCTACGCGATCTACAACACCATATACCCGGCCACCTGTAATTTCTGCCCCTTTCCCGGCACGGTATACATCTAAGTATGGGAGTGCGGACAAACTCCCAGCCTACCCCCCAAACACTTCCACCTCTTCAAAGCAGTTGATGGCCTGCCTGAAAAGCGCGGATCCTGGGACCCAGAACATGCTCGTGAAGAGGGCCTGGACTGCCATCCCAGGTCAGGGCATCCCGGACTAGGCACGCATCCCCCTGTGGGCAGGGTGCCCTAACATTTATTTTTCCTTCGCCTCTGTCCTCCTCGATTTCCAAAATATGTGACTAGCCAAAGCATTTCACACATATCCGACGCTCGTCTTGGATGCGTGGTCGACCGGCTTCACGAAAGTTACTAGAACATTAAAGAATACTAATTCGTATAAAAGCTTCTAAATATCGCTGTTCTTGCAAATGCTTTCTTTCAATTGCGCTTACGTAAAATGAAGCGCCCTTTCCGCAGCTAACGCAAAAGTAGCAAACACATTTTTTTCATGTGGCGTATGTTTAGAAGCATAACCTTTCCCCAGAGACACCTGCCAATACAAGCGTCACACAGCGCGCTTAGAAACATATATAAGAGTTCCTCAACTCGAGTTTTGGAAAGATATGGCTTCAAACAAGTTCATAGATACTTTGCCTGCCCTTCTCTTGCGTCCTTATTTCTCAAACACCAGGTATATCGTGGAAGGTAACGGAACATTCAAACACGAGGACTTCGAAGGATACACTTTGAAGTATCCATATACAAATATACATATACAAGTTCAAAGTCTCCGTATACAAGTATACGAGGAATTCGAAGGATACACTTCTACAGCCATGAAACTAAAGTGGGTCCTAGATCGACTGTTTCACGGACAATTGGACATAATTCCTTTGGCTTGCCGCGTAGGGGAGATCACATAAGGCGACCTACCTGGTCAAGACAACGTGCAAGCCTGGCCGCCGCAGGGTCTTGCTGGCACGGCGCGCTCACTTGCACTTGGTCTTTTCGTTGGTCGTCTGTGGTGGTAAAGCAATACAGTGGAACACCAAGCCTTAAAAGATCTCGTGTTAAAACCGTAACACACAGTCGTGTGACAGTATGGCTTTCCGATTCTCTTAACCCACGCAGTGAAAGTGCTTCCGGGGTAATGATCTCCTATTATGCTAGAGAGTTCTGTGGTGAAAATATTGGTATCACTTCACTGGAAAGCATGCTTCATACTCAAGTATTTGGGCTGTTGCCATATTATTTGACTTTCCTGTGTTCTCGTCCTCATGTACTAGTAATATTTCGTCCGTTTCAATGAATCGTATGCTTCACCTTTGAATAATATACTGAGCTCAATACAATTTTTACTGTACTTTGGTCGCTGTTTGAAAATATCTAACTAAAATAGCAGGAAGTACACAAAACCATAGAGATTTCTTGGCAAGAATGTAGGTGGCCATTTCGCGCCGTTACAAACCACTTTCAAACAATGACAGCTACTTCCAAATAAATATATTGACGCAATTACCGTGGGAATTATTTAGAGACTAGGAGTAAAATATATTTTCTAGTTTACAAAATACTATAATTTGTGCCACAATTCAAGCCCCAAACCTGTCCTTGAGGGGCAGTTGACAAACCTACGCAATTCAGTGGCACCAGTGGTAGTGGTATACAGACGCTGGTAAATATCTAGGGGGCAGAATTTCTATCACATCCCCACTCTCGCGGCCGTTGTGAAAAATTATTTTCTTCTATGAGAAAGTCAAGTACCACGGCACAAACGCGAAGTGCGTGCGGTGATGCAGGACAGCAAATAAAGTGGTATGCCTAAATATTTTAGCGCGCGTGTACCTAATATATTCAACTTCTTCTTTCGACATGAATTTTTACATTTAGTGTACTCTATTACAATAATGCCATGGGATTCAGCGTCTAAAAGTCCAACGACACGAAAGAACCAATGAGAAAAAAGGTGCTAACAGTGGACCTAACAACGTCTCGTTGGATCTTTCGTCTCGTTAGAGATCCAGGCTCGATTGGACCTTCTCTCTCGTTGGAACTTTCATATCGTTGCACGTTCAGATTCTTACTATAAATGAATGCCCGGAGCGCACTAAAGTTACTTTGAACGCCCTCTACCGCAATATGGTTGTGGGACTTTCTGCATTTTCACGTGCAATACCTTTACATGATAAGGTGAAGTAAAACTTTCGAATGGCACCTCTGATTTCCATTGTAAAATTTGAGTCGGCTTGTAAGGCTATTGAAGATAGCTGGAGTGCCTAAATAGAACTTCAGTTTTTTTATTAGGAACTGTTTTATCATACGGGCAAAGTATAGGGATTTTTTTGTTTTTTTTGATATCGAAAAAAAAATAATGTTCCCGAGCTTCATAGGTAAGGCATACACGTGAGCGCTAAGCAAACACGCAAACTGTCACGTGCTGTTCCATCCAAACAAGGAGGGTGCTATGACCGTCCCCTGACACTCACCGCGTACGCGCGCGATTGTCCGACAACTGCTCGCAGCTTGTATGAAGTGGTCGGTTCAGATAAGGGTTGTACATTCTCAGTCTCATCAAGGTGTCCGTTTAAAGTTTCGTTTGTCATACAGGATTTCACATATTACACAGTTGTTGAGATAAAACTACAACACGAATACTTCTCTTCTGTTATTTCGTCTAAATTTCGTGTTTACTTATACAAATGATGTTATTTTGCTTCACAAGAGCAAGCCCAATTCTGACCATGCGGACGCGCAATATTTTGTATGCGTTGGTAGAGTTCCAGAGGCTTTGAGCGCGCGTCAGAAACGCAGCTCATTGCTTTCTGAATGGCTTACTCTGTTTACTCGCTGTTCTTATTGGCAGCCACAATATGGTAAGTATATAGCAGTAGGCAAACAAATTAAAGTTCACCAGCAAGCACTGCAAGGAAGTCGAACTGCGACGAGACTGCTGACCTAGAGGTGCCATTATTCAGCGAGTCCAATGAAGCTATACATAAATCAGACAAGATCTAGACCGAAGACAGAGCTAGCTGCAATTTAGACTTATCTTGTGCATGGGCTGCGCTTCTTAGAATTCGTTTTTGTTGTCTTCCTCAGGAATATTATTGTGGCGATTGGTCCTAACGAAAACCTTGATAACTTCTGCGTGATACAGATTTCTAGTAAACCTTTGCAGAATTATTATCTCACATTATCAGGTTTGGAACAAAACTCAACTCGTAAAATCGCATCACATGTTTTGATTTCGCTGCCTTTGTCACCAAGGCGCACTCATGGTATCGCCGTAATGTCTGAATAATTTCGGTTCATTGCACGTGTTAAGGCCTACCCTATTTCAAAACCAACCAGTTTTTATTGAGTCAACCCGAAATTAAGTGTTCGCATGAGAACAACTCTAAAAAAATACTTAAACAAAAGATAAAAAACGCATAAGACATACTTTCCAAGGCTCCCTTAGGCCTAAAAATGGTTTATGGTGTACACCAACAATCTGCGTTTATCTTTCCGAAAGTTTTACATTATAGCTTAACCTAATACATTTAACTGAAAAATGCGATGACCAGCGTTAGCCGTAAAAAACACGCTAGAAAAAGGAAAAAAAACTGGACAGCTAAAACAGATATTTTCCATTTATTATCGAATTTGTCCCCACTTTAGATTTCTACCACGCAGTAAGCTGAAAAGGCAAATATTTTGACCAAATAGGCTCACAGCTTCTACAAGGCTTCAATAAAACTTTATTTGGTGGTCTTAGCTCATAATGCACGCGTTGCACTAATGCCGGCAAGTACTTTTTTGCAGTAATTTTACCTATTTACCGTTGTGCATAATCGACAGGTATGAGCTTCGCAAAATAGAAAAAAAATTGTCTTAAAGCTTACGCGCCAAATTTAGAACATACGCAACAGAAAGCGGCATTTTCAAACGGCTGTTACGTTTTGCTTGTCTTCAGTTGACCAGCGTAACAAAAGAAGTAGCAGAAAATTGTTCACGAAGTGGAAACTCCAAAAGGAAATAGCAACCATTGCGCATGTATACTCGGACCTTCACTGAAACCCCGACGGCCACGACGCTTTCATTTTTTTTTGTTTCGAAATTTGCCTGTCACTCTTTTTAAAGGGGTTAAGAAGGCCAATTGCAAGAGCATAATTTGATGGAGCCAGGCTTTGGTCACCCACTGAACTACAAACCACCCCTGAAATGCGTTTTGTAACCGAAAAACAATACGAACAATTGAAAAACATACATTTTACTCCACACGACGACACTGGTGACGTGATAGATAAATACCCGGCCTCTTCGGCTTAGGAGCATCGCAGTGCTTAATTTTGCACATTCCTACAATACGTTTAATTTACTAAGCCCATCTGGTCTTATGTTTAAATTACTACACACCAGCGGCTCAGTGTGCAAGGTAATGACTGCGCTACTGAGCACGAACTTGCGGTTGGTGACTACGCAGGGTAATGTAGGAGACACAAAAGCATAAGTGTGTGTTCATTCGAGCGCACGTTGTAGATCATTAGGCATCATCTAATAATCCGCTGCCCTTCACCTAGCATGGCTGTCCTTAAAATACTGGCGGTATATTTTGTACCAAAATTCCTGTTTTAACACTTTTGATATTTTAATATTGGATATAGGGATAATAGATACCTCTGTCGGATATCGCTGTCAGATGGAACGAAATACAGCTATTGGGTGTTGACAAGTATACTTGAAACGAAGCAGCGAACAAGAGAGAGAGAGCGCCAGTCGCCGATGCTCCTTGAATGCAAATATTTGTTGTCCAAGTGGTTGACTTGAATTTGTGTGGACGCTAATTCTAGTTAACCATTAGGGAGTTCTCCAGTTAGCTCGAGAAGATAGCCCATACGTTGCTAAGAATGAATTAGGCAGAAGTTCGTTTTTCTAGCTCAAGAAGAATTTGCGAAATTTTGTGATTTCCGTGCCAGTCTCACACGCCATAATCATACCATAGTACTCTGTGCCGCGAACAGATAGATTAGTCTTATAAATTTCTATGCTCAAAATCACACTTTCTTTTTTTTTTGTGGTGGAACTATTTTCAGGAGGTGGACGCAATTATCCGCAACGGTACGATATTGTCCAACGCTTTTTATTGACGCAAAAGTGAGGCCTCCAACGACTACCTGCTATGTCAACACGCTCATTTTATGATGTACATTAACGTTTGGCACAATACTCTTGTATCTATCGCTATAGGCTTAATTTAAAAAATTGCGTGCGTGGAATGAAAAAGTGGGGCCTTAGTATGGTTGGACGATCGCCTAAGTGGACATTTAATTTCGTTGGACATTCAGGCTCGAATGAACCTTCAGACGCCGTGGATCTTTGGTCTCGTTGAACATTTGGTCTCGTTGAACTCGATGGGACCATTCGCCTCGTTGCATCCTTCCTCCCGTCGGACATTCAGGCTCAATTGGACTTTCCTTCGCGTTGGACATTTAGGCTCACTAATCAAGTGACGAATTGGACCTTTAGTCTTTTTGGATCCTTCGTCTCGTTGAACATTCAGGCAACAAGCGGTGCCATGGAGATATAATGATGCCCTAATATAATCTCCTATTAGTGGTTACATTCACTACAGGTATAACATCGCTGCCTGGCCAAGCATGTGTGCGAGTTCCCTCTAGTAACTATATGGTAAGTAGAAAAACCCTCCAAAGAGCTAAACAATAAACACTAAATATTACTCGCATCTTTTAAAACAGCAAAGATATGTGGTACTGAAAAACTATATTTTATCTTGACTATATATATTCATAATGGCGAAATTTACCTTGTCTATTTTAAGCAAAAATGATTTTTTTGCAACCAAAAACTCAAACTATATTCGAATGTAGAGTAACCATGTACTGCGAGTCGAGTGGTATTGAAATAAAATAAAGGAAGTCTTACTTTCCGAGAAGTGCCGTTAAAAACCTCTATCCCTAAGTATTACAGAGTAGAGGATGCATTATTGTTGAGACAACTAAGTAAACTCAAAACACTGCGTTGGTGCGGTCAAGGAATCGATTTAACACCCTGAGTACATACGTTTTTTTTTTTCTGAGAAAAAAAAGCTATGCGTCATAGAAATGTCATTTTCCGATAGCAAGGCCCGTTTTCTGGTACGACAGTCCATGTACAAAGCAGGAAAAATTATGCACATGTCTCAACTTTTTGAAATCCGAGAATAAGATTCTCATCAAGAGTATTAATCTTTCCCTAAATAAACAACATGTATACCTTGGTTGCAAAAGGTAATGTTTCGTCGGATTGTAATCACGCGTGACCATGATTTGTCGCGTCAATATTATACGAATTCAGATGATTCGACTACTACCGTCGAAACTCGTTATAACGAAGTAGTACCGCGAGAGCGAATTAGTTCTTTATATCCGACATTCGTTGTAACAGTAGACGTAAAAATTGGCTCTAACAAATTGACAATATGGCTCGTGCAAAAATAATTGATTGGAAAATGCATTTATTACAGCTTCGAACTCACTGTAAAACATAAATACTAAACTTCTCCTTGTTGCATTTCGAGCTCACTAAACGGGGACAAAAAGGCGTGAAATTAACACAAAACAAAGTTGAATTGACAAAACGAGCTTGTAGCTTTGTGAAGTGGCGATAGCTCATTTAATATCAGATCTAATATCCTCCTCATTAACGGCTGCCTACAACATCATCATCGGTGCTTCAGCGGCTACGTTAGCACCTACGCGCAACGAGTTCGCTCACGACTGCGCTCCAGGGGAGGAGCATGCCATCGCCGCTATTTTCCGACCGTGCCTTACGCGCCTGAATAAATGTAGAAGAGCAACAGTGCACAACCGAGTCCACGGCTCCCTTTCCTAAACTTGTATATTTGATGAAGGAAATTGTTACACCAAGCAAAAAAAAAAACACTGGCACATAGCTCTGGAGGATCTACGCGGACGATGGTGTAGTAGTGTGTGGCACAGGCTCAGCTCGAGCAGTCATGACCGCTTGTACATACGTAATCCTTGTAAATACATCGCAGCACCATCGCCCAATATTCGTTTCATATTTGCCGTGCCGTGACGCAATAATATGATCTTTGTAATAAGGCTACTCCCAGCACTGAGCACGATGACGTTTTTCAGTGTCCACGAACAAAAGCGGTTTTTGCATCTGCAGGTCCGGACGACGGGGGGTTTCCCAGTGATTGTTCTTTCCTCCTTGTCAAATATTTGTTTGTTATATTCGATATTGTGCCCGGCTCAGATGGTTCCAGTTTCGTTATAAAAGAGAGGTGTAATTAAAATAAAGCGCGACCAACCAAGGTTTGGATATAGTTCACCATAGATGAAAATCCACTAGATGAGTGTCTCTTAAAATGAGGTTCAGCTGCGGTACTAAAGAATTAAAAATACACCTGCTAGCATTTTTGTCTGAGCAAACATTTACGTTTCCTTCACTGATGATGATGCTGATGATGATCGCTATTGGCTTCCCATTTGTAGCGGGGTGATGATATGTCATCTTACCAAAAAGGACTAATATTCCTATGTTTTATACTCTTCGTTTATTACTAGCGCTGCTTAGGGCTGGCACAAAAAGCCTATTAGGAAAAAATACCTTTTTCTGTTTTTAACTGTCTTTTTTATGTTTTTTTTTTTGTAACTGTCCTAGGCAATATTCCTCTCTCGGCTTTTCGTCCACCGGCATTCTAATATTCGTTTTGTCTCCTCGACAGCCTTGAAGACAACTTCCTCTGTGCGACCGTTAAATCCTAGGGCTTATGGAAGCCGAATATTTCCCTTATATAGATATAGATGGAAGACAAGAAAGTCAGCAGGACCGGTGTCCGCTTGGTTGCTTTTCATTATAATTCGTTGTATGTACCCAGCGTAACAACTAGCGCGAAAGCATTATCCCGGTTTTTTTAAAACCTGCATTGTTAGGAAACTCGGAAGAATATTGTGTGGCCGCATTTATCGATTGTACACATTGTTCTAACCTGCTCTTTTTAGATTATTGGAGATTTCCCGCAATTTTCTGCAACATCTTCAGATATTTAAACTGGTTATTCTGGAGCCATTCTTAGCGATCTAGTCACCGCTGAACACAGTCACAGCTGAACAATCGAACCCCGGAGCGTATATTGTGCTATTTTGTACTGCATTCGAGTATTTTGTTTTTGGAAAAAAGTTGCTTAATTTTATGCGTACAATGGTTTTATATATAATCAATACTTTAAAGAATTTCCAAATCCGTCGATGCTAAATTCTATCACGAAAGAGAAATAAAACATCTAACACGAACACAACATGTGGCTGGTGTAGTAGGTAATAATCCTGATGAAACCCCTTTCTTGGAATAATGTGTGCGACAAACTAAATTTTATTTGTTTGACCTATTTGACATACGCCGATTTTTTATATTTATATGCTTATTGGAGTGAAAAGGTTTCAATAAGATATATATGTAATACAATTTCATTGGTCGGTTAAAGTCGGAATACCAGGGTTGTGTTATTATGCCAATATGTCAATAAACGTTTCAAGCTTTTAGTAGCTGAAATCGGCCAGCCATCTCAAGCACAATCATTAATGTGTAATATTGGCGCGCTAAGAATATTTCACACTCCCAATTTTTTTTTGTCTGGCTCATAGCCCAGGAAACTTGGAATGCTACAAGGAATAAAAAATAAAGCAACAGTCACAAGAGCGAAACAAAAATTAAACTTAGGCAGAGCTGGGATTGACTTATCCGGGGGTGTTTTTCTTACGAAATACGACGATAGCCTGTGCCTCTTTAACAGGACGTGCTTCTGGAAAAAGTAATTTATATCAACCAGATAATATTATCCCCTCAGCGTGAGTAATTTTGTCGAATTTACTGGTTCTATTGGGACCATTTTTTCAACATTTCGCTCTTTTAAATTCGCAACATAAACTGGGTACCTAATCGACACTAAAATCATTGTTGCGTCCGGCGTCCCGAGCCATTTCTGAGGACTATCCTTCGTGCTTTACTGTGCCTCTTCCTTGGTGAACCTTAATCTGGAATCTTTCGGACGCATCTATCGTATTTAAAAATACGGTTTGACGGTGAAGCGACAACACATAGTCTTTTGCAATGCTAACGGCTCTGAAAAAGGAAAAGCCTTTACTATATGCATAGATTTGGCAAAATATTGCTCCACGTAAAGCGATGCCTTGTGCAAAATGCGCCAGCCGTAATGACGATCGATAAAAACATTTCAGCCACGAATGTAGAAATTTTATGTGCTAAACTGAGAATAGTTTGGTCGTAACAAAGTGATTTCTTTTGATTGGGATATTTATTTGCTATCTTTTTGCACATAAAGATCTGCTATTTCGCAGCATTTCAATGTTTTCTGGTGTGTCAATGAGTTCAAAACTGTTGGAGGCCGTGAAACATGCTGGTATGCATGATGCTGCTTTGACCGCGGGCGGTGTTTTGATTAGGATCCAGGTGTTCTCGTCAAATAAAAACCTAGCCACAACTCTCAAGGTATCTTAGTTTATTCCCCGCAAGGTGTAACAGCACATAAACCACTTTCAATTACTGTACTTAAGTGACACCAGCAGCATATGTAAAAAACGTACCCGTGAGCCTTTACTGGGCGAAGTGGCACGGCTTGTAATTGTTAATACTGCAGGACAGTATTAATATGTTTAAAAGAAGCGAGGTATGCTTCGGAAAGGTTATTTAGCGAGAACAATATTGCTAACAGAGATTTTATTCCTGGCTTACGACACTTGGTTTTGTGTAAATACATTTGTACTAGGGCGCCTTATTATATTGGGGAACAATGTTAAGATGGAAAGGAATCATTTAGGTTTTCTGCTTGAGCCGTGTAATGTTTGCACATTGCCACTAACTTTATGTCAGCACCTATTCACTCTGATGCTGTACAGCGCGGGCATGCTTAATATTAAAGACGTTGAATTTCGCCTAAAAGTGTTTTTATTCCGTGTTAGCCTGTTTCCAGGCTCCAATTAGGGGAATTCTTTAAGGGTAGAAAATAGAAGAATGAAAATATTTACCGTCACATAAACCGTATGGCACTTGATACCGCACATATCCTTAGTAAATACAAACTCTTTCTCTGAGAAAAGGGCTAGAATGCATCCAATCAATATAATAAAAAACACAGCTCAAAGCGGTCGTCTACATTCGGAGTCCGGCTAAGAAAACTGAAAGACATGAAGATGGCCTGTATTGGGTGTGGCGGCAAACACTAGTGGTATGTTTAGTTACACGAGGCCAATGTCTTATGTGTATGGTAAAAACATTATTGTTTACGGGTGTTGCACTTCTCTATATGCATTTGAAGCCTTAAAGCAAAAATAAGGAGCGGTGGAAAAAAATTTCTTATTTACAAGTGATAAGAAACACCAAATTCAGTAGTCATTTCCAGGAGTATAGAACAAACGATAGTAAAAATATTACGGAGTGTTTATTCTCCAGCTTGACTTGAGAGAGAGAAAGAAAGAGACATCCGTCCATACATAGCATAGATTTGTACCCTCAAATTTACTCCGAGATCACATCCCACTTTTTCTGATTATGCAAACATGCATGTTATGCTTCTTTAACACAGGCATGCGGATGTTATCTGCACTGGAATCACTATAGTATACCTGCCGTTGAACAGTACTACATATAGGTAAAGTTTTGCATTTCTATAGAGTCCCCCTTGCGTGTTTTTGTGTGATGAGCATGTAGCGAGCCGAGATGAGCGCACCAACGAAAGGATGTAACACGAAGAGGGTGGAGTCGGCTCTGGGTATAAGACCTCGCGAATTTCACGAAGGCAACACAATTCGTTGAAGAACAGAGCGACCTTACTACCTTACTACATCATTAGCAAGGGCGAAACAAGAGAGCCTAGCTGGCTCAGCTCTGTTTGGAGCCATGTCGAGTGAGATAGCGGCGGAGAGCGACAATAAGCGACGGGACGTCACCTGGTGTAAGGCGCGCAAAACGAGGTCCCGGTGAACGTTACAGGACAAGGCAACATAATGATGGTTTTAATCTACTTCGGAGGGTGCCGCGGTCAAATGGGGTACCTACGCTGGCGCTAGCGGTGCACTGGACTCGGTTTAATTTCCTGTGCAGTAATCGGCCCAAGCGTGCCTATACTTCTCTTGATGGCCTCAGATGGCGTAGATCGTGAACACTAGGCGGGACACGAATGTTCTGGTTCGTGAGACGAGTCCGCTAGAACACGCCCCCTGGAGTCCTAACACTCACAGGTCTTGAGCTGGCTAGAATAATTTCCGGCATACTCTTCTCAACACGCATGAAATTTGGAACAGGAAACGTCTTGACGAATTCTACCCTCGATTCCAATTGCACAATGCCTTCAACAGTTATGTGGTGACTGAGGAAGTTGAGAACCTCGAAACCAAACACGCAAGTTTAAGGTTTCAACCCCACACCGTACTAACGCATGCGCTGAAACATCTGGCGGAGGGAATTTTTTGCTCGGAAGGAGTTTTGCTGGCTACCAAAATGTTATCCAGGTAGACAAAGACGAAAGGAAGATCCCGGCTGATTTTCATGACCCTTTGAAAGCTCTGCGCTCCGTTTTTCCAGCCGAATGGCACACCGACAAACTGAAACAGGCCGAAGTGAGTTTTTATGGCAGTTTTTGGTATGTCCTCCGGGTCGACGGGGATTTGGTTGAATGCCGCTATGAGGTCGATGTTGGTGAATATTTTTGCACCTGCCAACCCCGCACTAAAATCTAGATTGTGTGGCAGAGGATACTTGTAAGCCGTTGTCGATGCGTTTAAGGCTGTGTAGTCACCACATGGGCCCAAGTGGTCCCCGTCGTTTTTAGGCACCATGTGCAGCGGTGAAGAATGGTTGCTAGACGAAGGGCGAATAATTGCCAGTTTGAGCATTTGCTCGAAATCACTGCGTACAGTTTAAAGCCTAGTGCTGGAGAGCTGTCGTGGGCGGGCGGTGACTGGCGGCTGGGTGGTGACGATGTGGTGAGTCACGTTATGTTTCACCTGCTGATCCGTCGTGCAGAGCTATGTTAGAGGAGAGAAGTCGGCCAGGATGTGGTGGTAGGCAGATACTGGCTGAAAGGTGCAGATGCCAGATGAGCAGATGTTTGACTCCAAACCACGTATTCTGAGGTATGTGTTGTTACCCTTGAGGCAACGTTCACGTACACTCACATCAATGCTGAAGTGGCTGAGATAGTCTGCGCCTAGTATGGTGAAATTAACGTCTCCCACTACGAAGACCCAGCAAAGCACGCGCCTGAGTCCAACGTCTATTTTCAGAGAGCGGAAGCCGTACTTAGCGATGGCAGCGTTTTTCACCGCCTGCAGCAACGATGTGTTCTTGCTACGTCGGCGATCCTCGGGGGTGGCCCGGACAATACAGATTTCGGCTCTTGTGTGGACAAGCAGGCGCGAATTACTTACTCGGTCGATTACGAAGAACAGGCGGCTGGGTGGAGGGGCGATCTCGTAAGCCGCCGTTAACGACTGGACGGAGCCTTTCCCTGAAACAAGCAAGGGTGAGTGCAGCGGCTAGAACCCGTCGCGAAACGACGGTGGTATTAGCAAACTCCGTCCTGTCCATCTCGTGACTTGGTTTTCTGGGAAGAGTTTAACTGTCTTAAAGGGTATCGGTTGCGTCGTGGCTCGTCCTGTTGGGGAGCGCCAGACAGCCAGAGTTGTTGCATGGCCTCGGCAAGCTGTTCCAATTTCTCCTCAAGGCGCGACAGTCGATCTGGTTGTTCGTGTATTCTTGCAGTAGCTATGGCCGCAAAGTTTATAGCAGAATATTCTGTGATGTGATTGGAAAGTTGCGCCAGTCGATCAAGAGACGCCTCATCCCAACCCATCGGAACCACGCGCACCGACTGGGGCAGCCGTTGCAGAAAACGGTCATGAAGATGTGGGAGCTGGCCGTCTTGACTAGCGTGCACACGGAGTAGTTGCAGCAGTTGGGAAGGTCGTTGGTCCCCCAGCTCTTCCCCACACAAGAACTGCTGATGTCTGCTTTCTTTAGGTGCCTCGGGGTGGCCCAACACCATCTTTGTTCCCCTTGTGTGGGGGATGAAACCAAAATGTCATCGATAGCGTCGGCGATTCTTGGGGGCAGGGCTGCGACGACGTAAGGGCACTTCGGTGATTGCAAGGTGATTTGCGCAGCTGAAAACGGGCCTCCACCTGGCTGAAATAAATTCTTGAATTTTAGGCGAAACATTTGTAGCTCCAGTTCTGTGGCGAAGACTGCAGGCGTGGAGGCAAAAGGGTTGTCGTCAGAACTCATCGCGGCGTATTCGTTGAAGCGTTTATCGGGTCACGAAGTATGTAGCAGCATGGAAGTTCGGCTGCTGAAGGAGGCGCAACCGAGAACGTGGGGCTGGTTCAAAAGATGCTTACATTGAGAGTGTCCCCCGACGAGGGAAAGAAGGGGAACCCCTGAGTCCTTTAAAAGAGAGGGAAAACAAGGCACCTCAAGCGAGGAGACGGACAAGCCTCCAGGACTAATGCCGGGAGTCAGCCGTACAGCAACTTATGCCTCTCCCGACGGCGACCAATGAAGAGTGTGGGGGAATGACCCTTGCACTAAGCTGGTGGTGACGTCACCAATTAGCGTCTTTCACAAAGGCGCACTGTCGCCCAGCCGGAGACAAAGGAAAAGCCCCGTCTCACGGCAGCCGCTTGCACTGGGGTGCCGGGTGGCTTCCGCAACATCCTTAACACGCATTTTGGCCGTAACCCACTGTGCTTCTTTTCGGGTAGTGTAATACCTATCACATTCGTCCCATTGCTCGTTGAGTTCTCCTCACTTTAACTTTTATCCTTTTAGTGAGCCTCGAAGTTTCAACCCCGTAGCTGAGCACCGGTAAACTTCACGGGTCGTGAGCTTCCTGGAAGCGCACGACCCAGCCGCTAGGTGTTCCGATGAGCATGAGTCATCCGATGGGGCCGCTTAATTTGAGGAATAAATAAACATGTACAGTGCGTCTTTATACGTAGCATAAATTGAGGATGCCGATGATTATGTCCTAGTAAACGTTCAGGTCCTGGTTTGCTTTGGCCCCACACATGATGACCTTGTGGAGGCTATCATAGGCGTTCCTGTGGAGGCTTTCATAGGCGCGTATCATGATCATCAGGTGAGCAGGGTTGAAGAGTTTGCCGTTGGGCCAAGCGTTATGACTACCTGCTAAGCGGTAGCGGCTTCTAACGTTCTGCAGATACAGATCTCGTTCCTCCTTGAGCTCGCGCTCTCGCACGCCATTAAAATCCCTTCTACCATGTTCGCCATATTTGTGCATTCAGTACGTTATTTTAGGGCGCGGAAAAAAATTGAATTTTTACCTATTCGACTCTAAATGTGATACAACCAAAAAATAATTTCTTTAAACAGGCTCATTGGCCTTATAGTGGGTCAGAGAAGCTGCCAACGCATGTGGTATAGTTACGTGTATAACAAAAATATTGCTGTCTCGCGCGCTTTGTTATACACGCGTTGCACTCTATTCGTTTCGACTTGTACAAAACAACAATTCCTAATGATATACACACTTCCAGATATCTCAAACTTTAACTGTTCAAAATGTCAATCGAAGTCTCGTTGTCGTGGTACACCGCGCCAATTAGGAAATATTCCCTTGATTTGATTGTTAGAAATACATTTGCTTCTCAAATAAAGAATGCACATTCTTCTGCGCTTATTTTGACCTTTGATATTTACTCGCTATCTGCCATTGGTAAAGAAGCCCCTCTGACAATATTTTGATGAACGACTGTAAATAAACATATTTTGAGTTATATTTACCCTAACCTTTTGAAATAAAAACTTAGAAGCTGTTTTGCTTCGCCTTGGGTAATTCTTTAAATGAGTAATAAGAATGAACAAAGTTTGAAGCATGTCTAAACACAAAACAACGCGTTATTTTGGCTCTGGCTTGTTTTTGACGGGCCAAGATAATTCTATCCACTCCAAACTAACGCCTTAAATGTTACGTCGTACGTCATAGCTAGAGCAGCCGCAGTGTCGATGTCAAAACAACATACGATCCACCCAACCTATTTGTCAATTTATTTCGCAGTCCAAACGACAACGCTCGGTTGTGCTTGATTGTTTTTACCGGAGCTAGTCTGTACTAACCGGTTTATACAAAAAACGAAAAAACGTACTCTAGTGGGTAAAAAAATGAGTCCTTAGAGCACAGAAGTTTATTTTACAGGTCGCGCAAAGAAATCACAACAATTACAACACACACACACACGCCTACCAAAGCTGCATGCGCGTTGTTAACAATGGCTAGTTCGCAGTTGTAGCGACACGTTCTCTACATCATTAAGGCGGGAATGTTCGTTAATTTTATTACGGCAGACTGCCCCAGTACTGATCACACAAGTGTTCAGTTTGATACCTTTGTACATCTGATATCGTTATATGCCACGTTAATAAGCACCCGGGCATCATAAACGTCAGCATAAAGATATCATCCGGCTCAAATTGAGTCTGCGTGGGGGAATGAGCAAGAAGATCTATAGTAAAGCACAGTCGGGGCGTAGCAAGAACTCGATGCCGGTGAGGCGGCTGCCTCACCGGGCTCCGGGGAAGGACAGACGCAATCATGATACTCCGGGGAAGGACAGACGCAATCAATTTTTCAGTTGTCAACTTGGGTTCCCAGGCACCAGACAAGATCTTGTGGTCTGTGACAGTTTCTATCTCAAATTGGACGGTCTAGAAATGATTCTCTATTTTTTGGAAAGCGGCATAACGGCTTTTATGACCACCCCAGTGTAGTAAGCTGCTTGTGCTGCGCGGAGAACTGCTGGCGGCACGGGCCGTGAAGCGCAAGTACACTGGGTGGTATTTCGTCACCCCTGCTGCGCCATCGCTTTTGCCGTGTTATCATTATTCCCCAACTGCAAGTGCTTGGAGGGTATCGTGCTTTTAGGTTGACGCTGGCTTGGTGTAGCTGTTTACTGATGGTGATGGTAGGGTTCCTGTGTTCATTGAAGCGGCTGCACTTTGATGCCAACGCACATGCTGAACAGCCCTTGGGGGCATCGTTAGGCACTTTTACACTTGTTGATACTCTCACCTACAGGAGAAAATATGCTGTATAATAATATACCTTTAACTTGATCGCATAACTTCTCGATGTCGCTAACGCACTAGAAATGAGAAGTGCAAGAAAAATTGCAACAAATTTGTTAAAGTGGGTGCATAAAGTACACGTAAAGTGCACACCTTTTTTTTAGTGGCGTCTAGAAGCGGTCCGGAATTTTTTATAGTACTGAAAGCTCTCAAGGCGTGTGCCTGATGTGGGGACAAAACATACCAAATTATGGCAGAAGCACCCTATTTACTCGCATAACGATCGCACTCGCGTAATAATTGCACCCCTGAAGTTCGTCTTTAAAATGACTTTTATTTATTTCCCGCGCAATGACCGCACCGTGAACTTCCCGCAACCATGTGTCTTATGTGTGCCAAGTCTAGACGACGATGGTTGTGCGTACGTTATTTTCCTCCTCTTTCAAAGTGGACGTGGCTACGATATTTCCGTGGACTTGATGATATTAGCGCTATGGGCAAGTGTGAGTTCATTATTGGCACAGAATCAACTCTCACTAAATGCACACAATGTAATAACAAAACAAAACAACGCACTTGGCTCGCTGTGTCGGCAGCCGTGTCTTGATTTCCCACACTGTGACAGCAGCAGCCACATGTTGGGCGACCTGTTCAGAAAAAAAGACGGCGCCTTCCAAGCTTCAAGGGGTGGTGGCCGCACTTAACCCGAAACAGACGAGCCCTCTCCCTCCAGCCATCTGGTTGGAAGCCATGCTAACATCCATTCAGTACCAAAACGAAATCTACGAACATTTCAGACAAAGAATGGGAAACCTGGAAAAAAGCATACAAAACATCATCAAGATCATTTACAACATAGCGCGACCGCTTAAATTAAGGCAGTGAAATTGCCGTGGCCTACCAAGAAAGAAAGGTGAGCTTCAAGCTTGGGTGGCCAAATAGAACCCCTATCCCGACATAGCAGCATTGCAGAGCCAGGAAAATTGCCCAACATTACAGGATACACGACACACGAAGACCATCCCACCACTGCTACCCTTACGCGCAAAAAACTTCTGGCGCACAAGTCGAGCTCGCGAGAATACGCCATATCGATACAGCTGGGACCGCAAAAGCAAGCCTTGTTAATCACAAATGTATACCGTCCGCCTAATCACGAGCTCCAAGATATCGAAAAATACCTACAAACACAAAATAGCAAGCAAGCCCACCTACATCTAGGGGACTTCAATGCGCCACACACAGCATGGGGCTATCACAAAGACAGCAAGAAGGGAGCCACCCTAGCGAAAGACACCACCGGCCGCCATTACGTACTACATAACGACGTGCAGAAACAGACACGACACGGGAATTTGGTGGAAAGAGACACCTACCCGGACCTCACATTCGCAACAGCAGAAATTTAAATTAGATTGAACTACACGCGAAAACACCTTCGGAGCGATCGCCACATCATACTCCTAGTGGTGGACTTCACGCCACCGCGTATCAAGTGTAGGCAGCAGCACATAACGAACTGGGACGAGATGAAAAAACACCGCACTGGAGTCAAGCTAGCCGACATTGGGAGAGTGTACATAACAAATATGAGAGTACAAGAAAAAAACACACGAAAATCCCTATACAGAACGAGGGAGAACTCGCGATGAAGAAACACCTACTTCACTGATGCAAAGCTCGGGAAGCCCTCCTGAAAAGTTGGAAACGCATCAAAACCAACCGTTCCTTGAGGAGTAGGATCAACAAACTGAACGCCCACATACAGAACTACACGCTCCAGCTCCAAACGACACAGTGGACCGACCTATGTACTAGCCTGCAGGGACCGCTAAGCATTTCGAAAACATGGCAACTCATTAAACACCTCCACAATCGGAACACATCGAAGAGCAGCAACACGCAAAAATAGCACAACTAACCACTGAACACGACGACCCTCAGAAACTCCTCGAAGAAAGAAAAAAAATCGCGCCAATCCACCCCGTGAATGTGGTTGGAAAGCAAAGCTGTAAACAGCACCCTTAACGATTACCCAAGCGACGTCACTTAAATTCACTCACATCGCTCTACAAATAGTACAACCAGAGAAAAGTGAAATGCACTTAACCCCTCCATTTATTACTTCAAAGAGATATTCTTGCTAAGGTTAAATCAATGCATGATGCATGAACGGTGTTTGGTTGAGTTGTATTGGTGTAGCATAAGAGTGTAAACGTTTTTATAAAATTAAAGCTCCAACCCGGTGTTAGACGATCTGACTTCTCCATCTCTGGGCCGCGGACGGAGACGACGAGATTTGCGACAGAGAAGGAGGAGAAGAAGGAAGAAATACTTCTGTTCAGATTTCTGAACGGCCCAGAGTGCAGCCCTGGGGAGGGATTCCTTCTTTTGTGGGGCCCATATGCAGTCCGCGCAGCCTGTGTTCTGTCCACCCGCTGAAGCTGGGTAGGTAGAGAGGGCCTGGACAGCAGCATCTCCCATTGCTCTTGTTGGGTAGTTGACAGAAAGAGAAGAGGGTACTCAGGGCTAAAGTCGCACACCCCGATTATGGGGCAGAGTCTTTCTACTTCTGAGCAAAGTTTACATTCAGCGTCGTGGCGATTCGGATGCATTAAGTGAGGACGTGTAGGCTGTGGGAAGGAGACCGATTTGTATGAGCCGTAGGGTTGTTTGTTGTTCTCTGGAAAGGTCAGGGTAAGGCGAAGGTACTGTCTGTCTCAGAAGGCGATAATGCTGGGTTATCTCCCTGAACGTGACAAGTGGATGACTGTCCTCTTGCAGCTCCATAGCACGGGAGGTAAAAGCGAAGGCTTGTTTGGTGGGCGTATTTGTTGCCCTCCATTGAAGCGTGAGGGGGTGTCCAGATGAGCTGAATGGAACCGTTTGGGGAGTGGTTTTTTTAGCACGCGCAGTGCAGGTCAGGACACCCAACCCGACTGGTAATTCCAGTAGGCTTGCTAGGAATCGGTGACTACCCTCCGACCCCTGGTTGAGTGAGAGCCAGGGTGATGGTTGCCTCTTCTGCTGCCGTCATTTCTTGGGTCCTAAGCGAGGTACAGGCAAGGAGGTTGGTTCTGGAGGTAGCCACGACGATGGCGTATTGCTTCCCTCGATGTTTAGAGGCGTCTGTGTAGATAACTGCATGATACCCGCCGAGGGTGGTGTTTAGCGGTTGAGCCCGTGCTTTTCGGTGACGCTAGGTGATAGAAGGCCATCTTTCTAACCAGATGGCCCGACTCAGAACTGCGGTGGGTAACCGCATGCTTCACCAGATTGGCTGGGCAGGCCAGAATGTCACTCCGCTTGACGTTCTCCCAGACTCTTGGCGACTAAAACTAAAGATGCTCTCTTTGCTTAGAACTATGAACCCTCACATGACGAGCTAGCTCTTCCACCGTATTGTGGAGCACCGTGCTAAGCAGCCTCTGTGTGGACGCACTCATGAGAAGACCAATGGCCTGATCGACCGCCTTTCTAATCATTACATAGAGCCTCTCTATGTCTTCCTTGTTGAGAAGAAGACAGGAGGTTGACGTAAGTGACTCTAGAGAGGACAAAAGCTTCAATTAATCGAAAGGTACCGGATTCACATAGGCCTCGCTTCTTGGTGGCAACTCGCCTGATCATGTGTATGATTTGAATAATGCTGTTATTCAGGCGCTGCAAGGATACGTCACTCTTGGTGTTAGCCTCGAGATGTAGCCCCAGGATCTTGATGCTGGGGCTTGGAGTGATGACCTGGCAAACAAGGAGCATTTTAAGGTATTCCTTGATTTGGCGTGAGGGCGGACAACGAGGAGTTGTGATGTTTTACGTGAACACTGGAGGCCACAGGCTTTAGCACATTGTCGTACTAGAAGTGAGATGCGATGCATTGGTGGGAGCTTCCTTTTTTTGTAACTCTTAGCACATGAGCAAGGTGCGCACAGGGCCACTAGACGGGCATGAGTAGTCGCGTGACGCTTTCACGTTGCATTCAGCGAGAACGCAGGGGGTAAACCCGTAGATGTGCTTGGTGAGTACACCACCCGTCTTCCCCGTCCTCGCGTGGGCTCGTAGCTAAATCGGTAAGACTACGGGCTCTGGCTTTGTTAGTCTATTAGTTTCAGGTTCGATTCCCGGCGGTGCCAGTAAATTATTTTATTTGTTCGCTGGAGTTTTCTGGTGACACCAACGGTCGCGAAAGAACCCTTGGGGGGTAGAGGTAGAAAGCTTTGCTTTAAAACGATGTACGTCAACACGACAACCCCAAATACGAGAAAAAAAACGGCAGCGAAAACAAAGCTATTGACACGACAGTTAACGTCAGTGAACTGAAATCCGCTATGCAAGACTGTAAACAAGCCAAAACCCAGGGACCAGGCCTAATTACAAACCTTTGCCTCCTGAACCTCAGCGATGAGTATCAAGAATGGCTGCTTCAACAGGCTAACAACATATGGAAGGGCAAACCCCCCTGTCCACCGAATGGAAAACAGGCAAGATGATTTTTATCCCAAAACCAGGGACGCAATCAACACATCAAACCTCAGACCAATCACACTTACATCCAACGGCGGTAAGCTCCTCGATACAGTGGTATTACAACGGGTGCAAACGCATCTTGAAGAACACCACACCACATCCCCTCCAATGTTCTAGGCTTTCAACCGAAACTATCTACCCAAGATATCCTCCTAGCATTATATTAGTAAGTGATAAATGAGCCCAGCGCGTCACAATTTAGAGAAATAGCAGCTGCGGACTTGCGAAAAGGACTTGATAATGTACCTCACGAAGCTATATAGCAGGAACTGGCCAAAACGAACAATGAAACGCCAATATATACTTAGGTCCTTCAATTCTTGCAAAAATGAGCACTTTCCATCTAGATCGGTGACAATCAATACCTAGACATTCGACACCCCCAGAAAGGCAACCCTCAAAGAGAGGTGATTTCGCGAGGCTATTCACCTGAGCTACGCTAAAAATACATCGATCTCTGAAAGACACCAAACACTTCAATACCGCCTGTATGCAGACGACATTACTTTATGGGTCAAGCAGGGGTCGCCAGGACAGATTCAGGATACGCTTCAAGAGGCAGCCCTGAAAAGTGTCACCTCTTGCAGTACATCCCCCAAGATGGCATGCACCCCGATACATCTTAACATCGGCCAAAAACCACTACCAACAGTGAAGAAGACAATAGTTCTAGGTTGACACCCACACTCCAACAGAAAAGCAGACGCCGCGGCAGCTAATGAAATAAGACAAGGGAACGAGCTCCTCCAAGTCAGCAGAAGAATTGCGAACACACATGGAAGCCCAACTACACCCCACAAGGAAGCCGAACTACAACTTCATGACGCACTCATCAGGTTACGTATCAGATACGCCATACCGTATTGTACGCTAACCAAGAAACACAACGAGAAGCCTATTGCGCTCTTACAAAATTTACTTAGGTCACCTTGAGAGTTCCGATGAGCACCTCCAATACGCAAATCGAGAACACTGGATTCTACTTAACATACGAAAGCATCATAGCAGCACACAAGCACAACCAACTAGCCAGACTAAGAAGCACCGTCCAAAGACAAGACCTTTTACGAGTACCTAAATTTGACACCAACCATCCCCTAGAAGGAGAGAAACCAATCAGCCCGGAAGACCACAATCGAATTACTGTAGCACCCATCCCAAGAGAAACTGCAGCGAAAAGGACGACACTAACAAAACATTACAGCAGCAAACTTTACGAAGAAAATACCGCGCACTTGGAATGAACGACAGATGTTCACAGACGCCAGCAACCATAGGAACCAACGGGCATGGGCCGCAGTCGGATTGGAAGGAAATGAAGCCCCGGGCCACTGTCCTTGCACACAGGGCACTGAAGAAGAAATGTACGCGATTGGCGAAGCCACCTACAAATACGCACACCCCACCGAACATATAATCATCTACAGGGATTTACAAAAAGCTTGTTCACGCATCATATACAACCGAATACCCCCAGCACGCATGCTTTATGAAACGATAAAAGAAATGGTTAGACTCTACTGGGTATTAGGTCACGTCAGGATTTACGGTAACGAAAGATCACGCCGACTCACCCGCGAAACCGCACTCCGGGCTCCCTGCAACCGCATCCAGCAACAGAGAGATCGCAGCCTACCAAAACCCATCACACTGAAAGATCTATGACGCTACCCGAAACCTTACACTAAACCACACAAATACCTAACCAAATAAGAGCAGGTCTTAGTGAGGCAGGTGCAAACGGGTACCCTCAACTCCAGCGCAATTGGCCCTTTAACAAGTAACACCACTACCACAGGGCTCGATATGCCTGGGAGTGCTGGACCAGCGTCACCTATTCGCAACTGCAACAAGGAACCAGGCGAAGAAACCATTGTGAGATTCTTATCATGTGAAGACCAAACCGGCCCCACAATTTTCATGAAGCAAAACCTGAAACGCCACTGCAGGAGACGTGAACATGCCAACGACAAGGACTCAATAAGTCTACATGACGCCTCATAGGTGGCCATGACAGGCAACCTATAGGTTCCCTGAACAGAGGGGACCTACACCCGTAAAAATATATAGTTATAAAGCATTCATTCATTCATTCATTTGAACGCCGACAAGTTCTTTTCGGGTACGATAAACTGCGCGCTTCTTCACCGCTCTTTCGTGAGTAGGCTACGCAGCAGCATATCACAGCTGTCACCTCCGAATATGCCAGGCGCAAGTGAATTCTATTGTCGCCGCATTTAGACCAGATACTGGCACATTGAGAGGTTGGTTTCTTTTTGCAACGCCGACCACGAATGCGGCTTTGTTTCGAATATATACGTCGTAAAAAATATGTATCAGGGATGTGCATATTAAAACCGGGGCAATACCTTGTGCCTTTTCTTGGAATAGAGGCCACGCTAACATATTAGTATATTACAAGGCCCTGGTTCGCAAATATGCGCCCAGACCCACGTGATGGAAAGAGCCACGGAGAGTGATTAGAACTACGGAGAAATAAATGGTCTGCCTAGTCCAAAAGAAACAGTACAGCTCGTACGCTAGTTAAAAACACCAGTGCAGTTTTAGAAATGCTGAAACGCGTTTGTCGACCCTTAAGCACGATAGGACTCAATAGACCAATTAGATGCGAAATGCACTTATAGTTGCCAAGACAGGGGCTGAAAGGGGGCGCCTAATTATCGTTATGGCCAAATGTGGAGCGAAATTATGGAATGACGGTTTTACACACACACACACAGAAGCTGCGGGTTGAGTTTTGTTTGGTTTTCCACTTGAACGATCATCTGATCAAACGGCGGACACATTTCTTGGAGCATCAAGATTTTACAAGCGATAAAAGCTGTTGGAAGGCTGTGGTATCTGATAAGGCCCTCTGAGTTCACTTTTGTGCCTCTTTTCTGCAGGATCCGTTTGTCATATGACGATGTTTGGAAGAAGCGTTTAGTCCCGGCCGCGGATATAAGCGGAGGATATTTGCAGCAGATCAGTGTTCGCAAGGGTTCATCTCGTGACAAAACAACCCAAATGCAAATTCTTTGTCTTGTGATGACTCCCACATATAATTTTGCATCGTCTATCATAATTATTGCGTAGCATGTACGTGATATTTATGCCCAAACGGCTTGTTCGGGGTAGTGATCAATATTTGAGACACGAAGGGTAACTGGCGTGCTATCCTGCGTGCTATCCACTAGGTTATCTAAGCACACAAAACAGAGTTACATCGTAGTGTACAGCTGACGCATGAGCACCTGAGCGAACGCTGCTTTTGGTGGTACTGTTAGTATATTTCAGGATAGTGGAATTACAATCAGCTTCATGCATACGCCGGTTTTGCGACGCCGGCTTGTGACACACACTTGGCGCTTATACGTACCGAATATACGTCACCCAGATCGCACTAGAAGCATTTACATTTTCGTAAATACACCATATTTGCAAACAGAGTGACTGCTCAACATAAAGACGCATTTGCAACGTATACAAGCGAAAAATATCAGTCGCGAACGTGCCGCAAAAGCAACGGCGACAGTGTTGAGCGGCGGGAGGCTCCCACGACTGCTTTGAAAATGAGCCACTAGGGCAATTTCAATGATGCCTCTACAGGCAGCGCTCGAGGTGTATGCTGCTGCAACATAAAGCGCCAACTTTTTTTATACGAAAGGCGGGCCGGCAAGGTGACAAACTCTTGGTAAATACACAGGCTGTCTGGAAAGGGTGTTCAGAAATCTGAAGTTCAAAAAAAAAAAACAGGTGTAAGAAAAAATAGATAATTTTTCAGCCCCCCCCCCCTCCAAGTGTGCCAGCGGCGTTGTCTTCTGCAGTTGAATAAGTCGAAACTGCAGAGTACACTTCGTCAAATGTGCTTATAACCATTGTACGCCGGAATAAAATAGGCTATTGTTGGCGGCCGATGAGGCGGTGTGGCCGAGCCCACGTTTATTGTGGGTGAGTTGGCTGTGCCATGGTCGGAACGAGGCGCATAGAACGAGGGGGCCCTTCCGAGACCGGGTGCTGAGTGCTGCGTGTCCTTCGTGACCCGTTGGCCCATCTACCGATGATGATGGTGGCGCTGACGAAGATGATGATGGTGGCGCTACAGGGCTCCCCCCCTAGCGTGAAGCGCGGTAAAGTGACGATTGTAAATGACAATGCGCGAAAATACACTATGCACAATGTACAGGTATGTAAAATTTGTCCTTAGTCAAGGAGAATCCTTATGTAGTCAGGGGTCAAGTGGCAGGGGTTGACTAAACGGCACGGTCCTGGTCGTCGGCGAGGTAGCGTCCGGGATGTGGGGAACCTCTGGTGGACGAGGCTGGGAGTGCAGCCGCGGACGCATTGCGGGATGCGAAGCGGCTGCTGCAATTGATGGTGGCGCGAACGGCAGGCGTAACTGGAAGAACAGCGACAAGGTGAAGCGTCGTGCAGCAGAATTACGAGCGGAGTGCGGGATTGACTGTGCTGTCGTGTGAGCTCTGGGGATGTGTTGCTGTCTGGGCAACGTGCGCATGCGCCGTGCTAGACGGAGCAGTGGAGGGCGCCAACGACAAGCATCTCTCGAACTAGCGGAGGGTCAGGTTCTTGTCGTGCAGGGCATTCGCGCTGATTTCAACCGGGGTCGCAGAGCAGAGCGCCTGTCACACCGTAAACCGAATGCGCTCCTGTAGCAGGGAATCGGCCGAGGTGGGGTTAGCAGTTTGCGGCGCGTCTGACTGCATGGGGACACGAGATTGTTCATTCGGTGACATTTGTTGGGACGTTTGTCCCGCAATTGCTTCTCCGGTGTCTCCGTCGTAGCCAGGATGTCAGGACTGTCGGAGGCAGTCTGATCAGTTTCGAGTGAGGATCTCAAGCTGTTGTCGACTGCTGGAAGCTGTTCCACCACTGACGGGGGAAAGGGCTCGAATGTGCGGGGAGGAGAAGGGTCTAAAAGTTCATTCTCACCCGTGCCGTGCGGAGAAGGCGGTGAAGTGTCCCAGTTGTTAGCGGCAAAGCAGTCCACACCAGGGTGGGTTTGGGCAGGCGACGCAACAACGTGTGGGACTGCACCATGGTGTGGAGTCGAGTTAACTAAGTGCAACGCCAACTCGGAAGCGCCGCAAGTCGAAGTCGGGGCTCGCGTTTGTTGGTCATGTGAGGGTGGACAGACCAGCGACGTGCAATCCACTGATGCCGTTGAAAGGCGTGGTGGTGTGGACGAAGGCGGTGCTATACCATAGTGGTTTAGGACCGCAGCCTTCAGATCGTCGTATGCACGTGGGCCTGGGGCCGGCAGCTGAATGCGCCCAGTGAGGTCAGCAGGTAACTTTTCTAAAGTGACGCGGTACCTGGTTTCTTGGGACTGGATGTCGTGAACATAAAAATGGCTCTCCAGGATGACGAACCATGCAGCGTGGTTTCTGATGGCGCCAAACGGAATCAGCAAAGGAAGGTCTGGGAGGGCGGGGAACGTTCTTCGCGTGCCGTCGTCCGCGTTCTGGCTGGGGAAGCAGCGTTGCGAATCCATGGCGAAGCCTCTCGTCCGGGTCACCAAATTGTAGGCGGCCAATGAGGCGGTGCGGCCAAGCCCACGTTTTTTGTGGGTGAGTTGGCTGTGCCATGATCGGAACGAGGCGCATAGAACGAGGGGGCCCTTCCGAGACCGGGTGCTGGGTGCTGCGTGTCCTTCGTGACCCGTTGGCCCATCTACCGATGATGATGGTGGCGCTGACGAAGATGATGATGGTGGCGCTACACTATCATGAATAAAATTCGTAGAATTTATTTGTAGTAGATTTGTAGTATTCAATAGGATAAGTTTCGTAAATAAGATTCGTAGTATTGAAACGAAGCGGGCTTCCTCTTGATACTTTTTGCGGAACACCGTTTCCCGTTTGATAGTATGCTTCATCTGAACGCTTAATATATATTAGCGAGGAGTGTTTCCGGCCTAGCGATTTATTCTGTGTGTAAAAAATACAAAAACACACGAAATATGTGGTCTGTAAGAATATGAACATTTCGCACATTTTTCGTTTCGGAGCTACGCCTAGTTCAGCGTTTACACGTTGGCATAGCAGCACAGGCGCGTTTATCTGAGGTTTGACGGGGGGCTTGTGGCTTCTGAAAAAGACTTCGATCGCAACTGCGGCTTGATTGGATGCGGGTGTCCGGTTCAGGGGGGCGCACCGAAAACTCGGGCGTTTAAAACCATTTCTGTTCGCGTAGGCAAAAGATGAATCCAGCCTCCTGAATTGACATTGACATAATTTGGAGACGTACAAGGTACGGCTCCCAGAGCGAAAGCGAAAAGGCCCACCACTTACACTCAATGCCCCACTGTTTCTCGCCCTTACTTTGTGACACAGTGGCTAAGTCACAACAAACTGAAAAGGCGACGATAGAAAGAAATGGCAGATTTCTCAACAAATAACGCATCGTTGCTTCTGAAGAAAGAGGTGGTAGTGCTACGAAGCGTGCGATCTTTCAGTCAAAACGTGTTTTTGTCAAGCCTTTAATGCCCATTTAAAGGAATATATGTGGTCTATTACTCTTTGCCTCGGAACGTTGGTGGTGGCATGCGCTGGTACGCTTCTCATTATTTTTTCTCAGTGTGTGTTTTTTCAAATTTTGGTGTCCTATTTTGGTCATAAAATTGTGCCTCTTATATGTGTGGTTTCTTCTCGTAATGGTAGGTTTTATTACCACCATCATTGTGTTTTAGGACTTTTGCGTATTTAATTCTTTGCTATCAGTGCAGTGAGTGTTGGCGAATCACTCTTTTTATCTCTACGTATAACTAACAGGTGCAAACGTGCTTTTAAAAGTGAGTATTGAGCGCGTTAAAACTGCTCTTTTCGGCCGCAGCTGGCGGATTTGTGTCCAATCAATAGCGTTGACAAGGTCGGTTTTATTTGCATTGTTTTTGCATTTCTTCAATTTTTTTTTATTTTAAATTTAGGTGTTAGTGAGCATCACGAGGGTAACAGTTTTCTTTCAATTTGTTTAGTTTACTCTTGCGAGCGCGTACGCAAGTCTAAAACGCGTCTTCCATTTTGCCGTCATAGCAAATTTACTTGGTCCAACTGTTAGTTGAAGCCACTACTCAGCGATTTTCCGGAAAGGTGACGTTTAACTTGCATTTTTAAGGACCTGGGTTTGAATTAAAAACCCAAATTGTGTTTTTGTTGAGCTTCTTTTATTCGTTCACCGAGTTAAAAACCGTAATTCAGTATTTTATTCACATTATTTCAGTATTTGATTTACATTTGATTTCAATGACTGTGTATTAGTATCACCAGTACTACGTGTTAAGCATGATATCGTCTAAATCTCGATTGATTATTGACAGGTCTCAACACCAAATATTCCCGGAAAACTCTTTCATTTGCCTAAATAGTACCTAACTTTTTTGCTCGTTTTACGGCATATTTTTAGGCGTTGAGCTTGATAAATATCTCAAATTTCAAAAACTCGCCTCTTTTTTATAAAAAAAATAGCATATGGAATACGAATTAAAATTACGGTTTGTCCTTTTATTGCGCATAAGGCTCTTATTTTATTGTGTTGTACTTTCATTCGGAGTCACAATAGTTATTTTCTATCGTCTTGGGGCAATACATACCTGACGCACCGGTCCCTCTTGCTACATATCCAGAATGAAGCCATACGGAGAATTTTCGATAGTCATTTCCGTTGCAGTTCTTGACCGATGTTTGGCTCGGATATAATTTTTTCGGGTTCTAATTTGGTGAAGTGTTCTCTATGCATCATAAAATTTACATTCTTAAGCGGTAAGCTTCCTATCAAAATTATTACTGCGTACCAGCTTCCACGTCTCCAGCTGCTCTCGTTTTGCCCAGCATGACAATATTTTACTTCATGAAGCTCAAACGAAGTATGGTAAAACGGCTGTGCATTTTTCTGCTTCTTACAAATGGAAGTGTTTGTCTCATTTGGCAAAAAAGTGCTTCTAATATTTATTCCTTCAAGAATAGCTTACGTGCTCAGTTTCAGTATATTTGAGTTCATTTTGCTTGCTTCTATCACATGTTTTGTTTGATTTTTTTACTATAATTGTGCAATCTCAGTTTTGTAATATCTGTTTTGTCTGCTTCCACACAATACTTTTACCACTGTACTGAAACATTTACTTGTTGATTCTTGTAATATAGGAGGTCCCCCTGCAGTCGTTGACTAAGGGGCCCTCTCCTGTATATACCCTACGTATGTTGTTTCTTTGTGATGAATAGAGCCTCATCGAATCGAATCGAGGGTGTCAGTTTTCTTTCTTTTGTTTTGTTTATTCTTGCAAGAGTAGACGCCTGTCTAAAACACGTTTTTTCTTTTGCGGTCAAACAAATAGACTTGGTCCACCTGTTAGTTAAAGCGACTATTCAGCGATGTTGTGGAAAGGTCGTGTTGAACTTGCATTTTTAAGGACCGGGATTCAAATTGAAAACCTATATTGTGTATTTCCCTGGGCTTCTGATACGCTTTCGCCAAATTTAAAAATGTAATTCGGAATTTGATTAACATTTTTTAATATGTGATTTACAGTTTACTTCAATGGTTTTGCCTTGAAATGTATTTGTAGGTGATCTCTTACTATTTCCTCTTGCGATGTCTCAAGTAGAAAAGAATGCAATGACGCGCTTTTATTTTTCTTGAGCATTTGAGCGAGCCTTTTGCTAGCGGTCGAACAGACGACTTTAAAGCCTACACAAAAAACGTAGTACGGGTGGTGGTGGATGCTTCTGCAAATCATCTGTGAGGGGCAGGTCAAATCTGTCGACTTCGTGTGTAGAAGGAAATTCCTGAGTGCCTCCAGGCTGATACCATTTATTGCATAAACTTTTACATCACTTTCCAGCGTCCGTCCAAAAAAGCGATAAGTTCGCAGTACATAAAACAGCTATTCAATTTGGTGCAATACTTCGAAATCTACTTGCGGCACTCTTTGAATGTACCAACGCAGACCTTTATTTGTTTTCTTATGATTCCAGCATATCCGAAAACCGGTGTTGTGCATTTTGACCTGCATGCTACGATCGCAAGCGCATCAATGGTGATTACCCTACCCCGCCATAGCTGGATTGTGAGCCCTACTATTTGCTTACGGCTCTTAACCTATTTATATTGCACCTACCCTGTTGTAATTTGAGAGCTTTGTGCCCGCGTGTCCCCCGCAAGGGGCACCTTGAGCAATCTTTGTGACGGTACAGGGAATACCGTGGACCCCGCGCCCCCAAACATAACCTGGAACCAACCGTGGCGATGTGTTGAATGGTGAAGGGTAGAAACCATGAACGGTGCCGTCGGAGCCCAGGTCAAGCTCCGGCGATGGGCTCCCTGTCTGTTTCCCAGGCAGCGAGATCCGGGACCTCTTCAGCTATCGGGGTAAGACTGAAGAAGAAAGTACCCCTGTCTCCGTGCTTTCCAGTGTATTTCATGGCATTTTCCAAGCCCCCCTCCCCCAAACGTGATCGGCCCCCGAAAAGGGTCCTGCACCGATGTTTCGTTCCCACCTGTTTTAACAACTGTCTTGTCAATGACCGTGAACAATTATGCTCGTGTTCTTGTGATTTAGTCAGCTTACTCAGCAAGACCTGTCACTTCCTTGTCAGTATTCTTGATTTCTAAATTTCTGCAAAGCACCATAGGTGTCAAGTATCAAGGTAAAAAGCCCAGGACCGGAGAAATCCAGGACCGGAGAAACAACAAGATCGCACTTTTCTTGCACAAACCCGCACCCATATTCTGGACATCAGAATCACACCCCACAGGAGCCTACACAGCTCCCAGGGTGTGATTTATGAGACAGATCTCCTGACAGAAACCGATGCCGACCTTCTCTAAGGTTTAAAGTATCAGGGCGTCAACGCAGTGTGGCGCATCACGATGCGTAGGGACGAAAAGATAATCTCCACCAAACACATTATCCTGACATTTGACAGGTCAGCACTTCCACAATATATAAATGCAGGCTTTATTTGATGCTCCATTAGTCCTCAAATACCGAAACCGCGCCGCTGCCTCATGTGCCAGCGGTTGGGGCATGGTACAAACTCTTGCTGTGGCCGAACGACCTGTGCAAAACGCGCCACGTACGAACACCCCAGCGACAACTGCCCATCCGACACCCTCACTTGTGTGTACTGGGGGGCCGCATGCAGCGCACACCCGCACATGTGAAAAATATCTAACATAGAAAACGACCATCAACATTAAGGTCACGGTGAACATCACCTTTCCAGAGGCGCGAAGAGGTTCGCCTCTTCCCCCCTGGGGAGGTACGCCGGCGCAGCTCGCCAGCGGGCAGCGCGGTGTCTGGTTTCGGCTGGGACCCAGTACCGCGAGTATGACTTGGTCCCGACCTGGCCTTCCACTGGGTTGCCTCATGCAGCCCAACCCCGCACTACGCCAGTTGCTGAGGCAGCAGCGGTTGTAGTGCCAACCGTCCTTGTTGGGACCGATGCCGCCCCGCCCCTGCCTCTCTCTCCTCCACCGCATTGGAGGGTGCGGAGGGGATCGACACCGGGGTCCCCGTATCGGCTCCCACCGCCAGCGCACCACCCGTGCCATTTCTGGTGCCCCCGACACCCGCGGCGGTGGTGGCTCAAACAAAGAGCCCGGTTCGACGGGCACACCTAGGACATCGGACGACGAGATAAACGTCGTGCCGTTCTTGCCTGGAGCGCAGCGCAAGGAGTGACCTCCGATGTCCAAGCATAAAGAAAGGCCCAAAAAGCCCAATCCAAGAGTCACAGCCCCGAAAGACGACACACACACATACACACTTCAGTAGCTCTCACAATAAATCATGGGAAGAAAAAACATAATACAATGTAACTGTAGAGGCCTTCTAAAAATCTTGACAATTTGTACGAGATACGGCACTCCAATCAACCAAGGGTCCTGTGTCAACAAGAAACAACTTTAAATTCCAAACATACAAATTTTTTAAATAGTTACCTGGTATTAAGGAAGGACAGGGATGGTGATGGTACATCTTCTAGGGGTGTGGCCATCATTGCCAAACAGTCCTTGGCGTGTCACACTATCCAGTTACAGACCGTCCTTGAGGCTGTTGTCATATGTACCATTACTTTCAATAGGCTAATAACCCTATGCTCCGTTTACATCCCTCCTCGTTTTCCAGCTCTCGATCTCCGATTTCGAGGCCGTGTAGATCAGCTACCCGCACATTTCATTGTCTTAGGCGACCTCAATGCACATAACTCTATTTGGGGCGCTGCCCGCTGGGATGATCGAGGTCGCCTTATCAAAAAAAAAAAATAGGAGGGCCCACATCATCACCATAAAATAATTTGAGGGTTGCTGAGTGAGAATCTTGATTGGTATGGTTGCTTGTTATGGTCAAGTGGGCATGCCTGCTGCGAGTGGGTTGGCTATGACAGCACATGTTTTTGACTCGCTGCAATAGTCATTGCAACTACTTCCGATTGCAGTGGATTGTGTTGTGGTATAGTAATGGTACGGTGTTGCACCTTCATGACTACAAGAGGAGTTCCACACTGAATCCCCTGATATGTGTGAGCATCCATGTAGGCAAGGTCGGATTTGTTTCCAAACTTCTTCGAAATATCAGGGGCTGTAACTTCATGTCTCTCTGTGTCGGTCCCATGGTGCATGCTGGGCGGTAGTGAAAGAACAATGAACGATGGACGGGCTTTGTGTGGGATGCTTTTTAGAGCATGACGTGAACATTGAAGTTTACTGTCAGTCCTAGACCGGCGGGAATGGCATTCGTATTTTAAACGGCACCGTGCTGCAATGCAGCGCCCAGCGCACCCCTGATATCGGGACCAGCACACGTGTTTTCCAGCAGCGTTGCCTGCTGCAAAACAGGTGCGCTGGCGCTGAAATGCGCTGATCCTAACGCGCTATGCCCGTGCACTTGCGCTTGAATGCGCGTGCGCTGACGCTTTATTGCGCGCGTGCTTGCGCAGCAATAAATTGATCCCGCGGCGTGCGCTGCCGCTGGATAGCGATGGTGCTCAGCCGCTCCTGACGTCGGCGCTACTGCAGCATATTTTTGAAATACTTCAAAGAGGCAACGCTGCATTTTGTTACACTCACTTTTATTACCGCTTCTTATCGTTACACAGGGCACCCCTCTGTTCTCAACTGTCATGTGTCGACAGGGATCTGTATGGTCCGCGCACACATGCGTCATATTTTTATTCTACCCATCGTAGCATATGTATCTGAAGATTTCTTTCCTGTGAGTTGTGTTTATCACCATCCAGGGTCCCAAAACAAGTTCGCCTAAAGTATTTTTGCGTTACACTTAGGTACACATTACATGTACTGTGCAGCTTTCTTTCACGCACTTTTTTGTCCGTGTTTGTACCAAATTTACATTGGCAACTAAAAAGAGACAAGGCAACCTTGAGATGTAGCTGTCCGCAAAGACTGCACCTAAAAAATCCCGTTGTTGCTTGTTATTTATGCCTGTAAGTAGGGCCCTCAAAAATTAAAAAAAGAAGGCGCCCGTTTGAGGCTGAAGTTCCACGAAGGCAATAATGGAACGCTGCGCGCCTTGGTTCACTGTTGTTGTAGAATGTTCCGGGGACACTTGTCGAACACTCTGTGAAGCTGAAGACCCAAAAAATGGAAAAGCCTAAACGCTGATACCCATGGACCAATCGGCCGCATTACCACGCTCTCACCAAGGCTCTAAAGTGTTATAGCATGAGCTCGTTGCCAAGAGCACATGCTCACCTTACCACTACATTGCAAGCATTGTTGAAGTTATGCATCAGCAAACCGTCTTTCAAAAATTGCGCAGGCAGATATCCGGGTCTGCTGCTTCAGCAAAGTTATGCCCTACATGAGCTAGTGCTCTTCTGAACTTGCACCTGAGCATAGAGCCTTTCATTGCTGCTATGAGATAGACACCATCCCTAATATATTGTTGCCTGGATAGTTTACTCTGTGAAACATATTCTAATGTGTTTAAGTACAATTTCACCTTTACAGTGCTAAAAAAGACCTGCTACAGCAGCAGGTAACACTCGAAAGATAAAATGAAAAAGGGTGACTGAACGTCTTATGAAATCTCATGCAGTCACGATGACTGTGTGACACGCCCACATGAAATTTCTTATTAAACGGATTTTCACCTTACAGCAGGTGTGTTTAGGCTGCATTGAACAACGAACAAGCAAACAGACTGATGCCATCGCATGGCTTCTCCAAGTATCATTTGTAATATTATAGTCAACATGGTTACTCATTCTTTATGTTACATGCAGCGGAAACAAGGAAACATTTTCCCGTCATACACTCCACCCTCAACGCCACTGATGTGTTGCAATTTGCCCTTCGGTGTCGCTTAAATGAATGGACGGCGATTTTTATTGTTGAACAGTTCGAATGTTATGGAGTGCTTGTCTATATTCATCGAAGGTAGCTTTTACGTTCAATTTGAATTTTGATCGTACTTCTGTGGTTGGATTCAAGAAAAGGCTACACGACGGTCAGCGGCACGTGTGGGCCCTGCACACAGATCTGCGGCTGGCTGTTGAAGATACCCCACCACCCGTGCGGGGTGCGCGTCAACCACGTCAACAGCGTTCGGCTGTCCTGCCCCTCCGGGTGCGGTGCGTGTGAACGGCCGAGCGAAAACACCGCCTGAAGGGGTTCGACGACTCATCTTGGCAGCACTTCCAGGTGACCGTCCTCACCCGGCCGCACGTGTGCTCAAGTGTCAACAGTGTGTGGCAGATAGGCACAACTGCTGGCCACTGTTGGGGGAAGGGATAGGGCATTTGAGCAGGTCTTGGGGCTGCTTGGAAGCGCCCGGGTGCGAAACCGAAACCATGTGGGCAGAATTCTTCTTGGGCGTCTGAGGACTCCTCATGAAGCTTACCATTCCATCTCGGTAGCGAACTGGTGTGCGGTCTTGTGTGCGTTTGGTGTTCATGTGTGGGCCTTTATCATACAGGGTGTTGCCCGTATATCAGTGTATATTTATTGTCGCCCACTCGTTCTTCGCTGTTAGCCGCACGTCTTTTATCCCCCGCCCCTACAACCTCCTAGCAGTCGGTATTTTGGTCCCAACCCTTACGGGAGGCAGCCTACACTAGCTGGTGTACTGTTCTTCCTTTGGAGGACAAAACATTTATTCATTCAGTGTTGCACTCATTCATTCATTCGGATGCTGTTTTGAACCATGGCCAAAATTCCTACGTCAGCCAGTCAATAGGCTGGAGCCTTATCAAAGGTGAAGACGGCTTCTGCGTTTGAGTCGTGTTCACGGGCTTGCGACGAAGATTCTTCACGGGATTCTTTCAATTCAGCCCAGTCTACTTTGTCGGTGACGCTCTTGGCAATGATTACGTTGGTAAACATTGGTGGAAGGGTGTTTATGTTTACTACTGAATAATGTGAAACCGGGGCAAGAAGAATCAGGAACACGCAAACGCCTTGTCTGTATCTACATGCTTCCTCTGGTCCGCGTTGTTTAGCACCTCAAATTATTCAGAATGTTCTACCAACTAGCCCTGGTCCTTTTTTTGTTATGTTTCCTCTTTGGTGCCCGTAACAGGTTTTACATCCAACCGGCCCCTACTTTCTCTGGCGAAACACTTCTCTCGCGCACCACTATTTAGAATTGGTCTCACCGGTCAAGTCGCGCTGTACCTTCAAGCCCTCATTCTACAGCAATTCTGCTTACTGGCAGCGCTTTGCCTGGACTGCCAGGATGTTTCTCTCGACCAGTCTCACCGTCGACAAATTCATTAAATTGCAGTGCCTGTTGAACAAGTGACCGATGCTGGAGGAACTAATCTCCATGCCTGGCATGGCTTTGTTGAGGCCAGACCGAGTCTAAGAAATCACTAAAAATAGGTGATTGTAAACAACTTCACTGAGTGCTTGCACCGCATTCTCCTTCAAATTCTTTGATAAAGCGCCGCGCCTATTGGCGGTGCTGAAATCTGATGCTGCAATAAGTGTAGCCATCTTGGCGTTTATTCCAAGCATCTTCATGACAAGTTTTAAGTCGCCACCACGCTAACATTCTCAACCATTCGGGCTGTGTCGGCATTTGAAACAGAGTTGTACTTCTTTCTACTAGCAGGTTTTCGAATACTCGAGGAAAATTTGGTGTTTCATTATTTATTGTGCGCAAATACCTTATGCGTAGAGATTAACACATATTCAATAACATACCCTGACCAGAAGAGCTGTCTGTCGGGCCTTGTGTCAAAACCGTCTGCTGGGGTAACAATACGCGCGGAAATTGCTTTTATAAAAGACAGTTTTTAAATTCTTTTTTGTTTCAATGTTGAATCTATGATTTCAAAGCAAACCTTTCTAGCTCTACCATCCAACGGTTCGTTCGTCGCGTGCGGGACAATAAACTCCCAACGCTTCGGAGGTGCTGGAAAGGGTAAGAGCAGATGAGGGGTTTTCCTCACGGAGCACACTGTAGATGGCTCGGTGAAGTTACCCAGCGTTCCCCACTAGGAAGTGCATTCTCTGCGGCGCCGGCGCCGGCAAAACGGCTTTGTCATCTTCTTAAACGAGGGTTGTTTTGGGTTTTAGGACTGTTATGGCTCTGCTTCCCGCCCATTGCGCGCTGAATTCCCACGGCTTGAATAACTTGTTCGACAGAATCTATACTGTAACCCGCACCCGACGGAATTAGTGGTCGTAAAACATGCGTTAACAAATGCTTTTCATGACGGCAAAACAAAATGTATAAACCGAATCCGCATATCTGGCCACTAGAGAAACGCTACCTTTTGCGCACAGCTTGCGCAAACCTTTTTTGCTACCTTTAGCACACTGCGCAATAGGTAGCGCAAAGCTTGCGCTAACTTGCGCTACCTTTTGTGCAGTGCGCTAAAGCCAGCGGAAAAGTTTTGCGGAAGCAGTGCGCAAAATGTAGCGTTTCCTTGCGCTACCTTTTTGCGTACTGCTTGCGAAATCCAGAAAAGAGACTTTGTTTTCTAAGTTGGTGAATATCTATTCGGTTGCGTTTTAACAGGTATTACAAAAGGCGAAAGTAGTGAGAGGTTCTGGGAAATCGCGATTGCAAAAGTTCCCTCAGCTTTATTGCATTTCTCAAACTTACTAAAATAACTAGTGTGAATCGGTTTGAATGGGAATCACAAAGCTCACATGTCAAATTTTTTCGATGTCTGCGCTTGCGTCGCGCTGTGGTGTAGCCCCAAGCTAACACATCGGGATGGCTACGTTCCACTGTCTCACACTTTGAAAGACGCTCCTCCCCGTTTTCTTTCTCCTGACTCACGGCCGGCGTACAGCGGAGGTTTCTGCCACTCCAGCCCGGCTGTGGCCGACGCTACTGCTGCGTTGTGAACGGCGCTCCGCGAATTCTAGGTAATGGCTGGCAGAATGTCTGGTTTTACTCTTTTTAGAGCCACGTGTGTGAATTCAAGTGATGTTGTGTGGGCAACTGTTGTGGGTGTCGTTTAAAGCTTTGCTTTCCAACCACCTGCACAGCGTGGATTAGAGCCAATTTTATTCACGGTGTCACCTGTTGTTTTTAATGCCGTCGAGAGATACAGCCAAGAAGTCAAGGCAAACCACCGTGAATGCGTAGTATCACTGAAGATACAGACGTGCTATATTCGACAGCAGTTCTCCCTTCCCACAGCAGTTCCGCCTATCACTACCCGGAATCGCTCGCAAACGAGGGAAGCATGGCGTAGCGCCACTACATTGATGACAGCAATCTTCACGTGCGGTGTGCTTGGAGTTTTGTTTTTCCGGATCAGAGGGCGTCTCCGGCTATAAAACGTGTGGCGAGCACCAAAGAGGAATGAAACATTCTGCTCTCAATGCTGGCCAAGGGCATCATCCGCCACAGTATGGCCGATAATATACACTTGGCCGTTTTCGACAAAGTCATGGAAGAGTCGCCGCAGCAAGCCATGAATACAACCCCGACAGCGATGTTGTCTTCAGTTTTGATAATGCTTCAGCCCATTGAAGGGACTACTGGCGGCTTTGGCCATGACTCAACATAGAATCCAGACCGCCCTTATATAGTCTTTTTTTTAAGTTGACCTAAGATGTTCCTTCGAAATTCTCGCGAACATTGAGAAGCACTAGTGCATGTGAAGGCAGGTGAAAAAATAGCTGTCGGTCCATGCTTGTACATGCCACAGAAGAAGCCAAATGCAGCACAGTAGCCGAATTGACTGTGCAATTGACTACAGGCACATTTTTCTTTTGCTCGTACTGCATTTACATGGAACACATGGAAGCACCTTCACTATGTCGCTACAAGGGCCACGCTCAAGAAGCCAGCAGATTTCATAGGACCACGGAAATTTTTCTTCAAAGCGGATAAAAATTCTGCTCTAATGTGAAAGCACCACTTAAAGAGTAATAACACTGGGCAAGTCATAGTCTTTATGACTGCATCTGGAATCTGGATCATGTGTCATAAAAAAAGTAAATCAAACGAACTTATTTCATAGCCGTGGATTCATAAATCGGTCAATGCTGAATCGCGGGGGGGGGGGGGGAGAGGGGGCATTGTGGTGAGTTTTCTAAGGAGTATACACGGCCCTGAGGTCTAACTAAAACTACTAATATGTGCCTTGAATTTAAATATGGTTTCAGCAATGCAATCCTGACTTCATTTGTGCCAACCAGGTTAGTGAATTAGTACGGTCATTTTCTCTGAATTTTATAGAATAAGCGAACTTGGATCGCTATATTGTATGATTTCAGAACCCAAGTTCCTGAAGTCTCGTTCATAATCATAATGCTCTGCTTGTTCATGTGGCTTGCCGACAAAGGCAATTGCTCCTTAACTTCAGCCGTTTTTGTACTGCGCTGCCCATTTTGCACAGCCTTTTACTCGACGTTTTCTATATCGTCCCTCCTAAAAGTTAATGGCCTTCTCCTTCATATACTCAGGCCTGTCGGGGGTCCGTTCTGTTGCCCTGGTAGTCAACCTGTCATCAGTTTGCTGTACTACAAGTCAGACCAAGTCCATTTCCGCAAAGAATCGGAAAAATTCCACCGGATATCCCACGTCCAGTAATCGTTACCTTCTT